>NW_017386083.1:253273-339001 GCF_000237925.1 Schistosoma mansoni | reverse complement strand
TTAGATTTTGATATGCAATAATTATTTATTAGATCGTAGAAAACAATCAAATCAAACGGAATAATTCATGAATTAATAATGAAATCCATTTAACATTGAACAAGGTATTATATTCTAGGAAAAGAAAGGAGTGTAGATTGTAATTATTTACTCATTGACATGACCACTACTATTGACATAAGTAAGTTCAATGTTGTTATTGTTAAACGTAAATTACATGAAATGCTTTTTTTTTCAAAAAAAAAGAACCGATGCAAAAATCGAAATCCTTGACCTATATGTACAAAATAAAATGATTTATCACCAATAGAACATTATTCAAACGGATAATATTCAGTATTGTACATATAAAGTATGGACAATCTGTTTTAAGAGTGTTGAAATTAAGTTAGAAATTATTAGTTGGAAAAACTGTGTACACCTAATAAGTGAGATCAGTAATTTTAAGGTTGGACTTTCTAGTTCAAGAGACAATAAATCTAAAACATAAGAGGACAGAATATATATATATATATATTCAGCTCAGTGAAAAACAGTTCTAAGCCATTACAAATAATATAACAGAAGGATACCCTGATTTGCAAAGGTGATAATGTTTATCTTTCATTTGTCCTGAAAACTGTAAATTAAACAGATTTTTAGATGTGAATTTTCTTCATACCTGTATTCCTGTATGCTGTTCCGTTAAATTTGTAAGCAAATATGTTAGTTCGATTGCCCTGCTTCGGTTTGGGCAGTATGTCAGCTATCATACAAATATAACAGTTTATTATGTGGCACAAATATCTTTTGGTTCTCCTTTGTGTTAATGTTTGTGTGTGAATAAATAAATAAATCCCAAGCTTTATGATTAATTTGGTGGTGTTGAGACAACTGTAAACATACACTCTACTATTATTACTCTTGTGATCCAAAGTCAAAAGAGTTTGAGAATTAGTGACTTCATAAGTATTTACCTGTACGGTCACTGAGGAACTCCTAACAAGGGATACCAGAACGTCGTTACCGCATATATGTGACAAGCTCTATAATTTGAAGCATAATTAACGATGCTACAATTCAATAAACGAAGCGATACAAGGTAATCACTATTTAATATTTAGTATTGCGGATGTGTTTAGGTAATTTCAGCAAGCACATCATTTGATTATTACTTCAACAGTATAATATAAACCCGACATTCAAGACCTATGAACTAAAGAAAGTTCGTACCTCTTTGACTGTTTGAGAAAACAACTAGTCTTAAAAGCGAAACCCTTCATATCTCAAATCAATGCTAAATTGATCAAATATAATGCTAGTAGAGGTATTCTATATAACTTTCATGTGAAGATACGTATTCACTTTCGTGATTATAATGTTTGTAATTGATTATCAGCTTAAAACTGCTTGTGTACTTGTTATTCGTCTAATTTCAATGTATAAAGATGAATAGGTATGTAGTGTTAAACAACTACTGGTAATTAATAATTACTCATGAAAGTAAAACTCCACCTTGAACCCTTATAGAGTAAATTTCGACCACAGTCTCAGGTAAAGCAATAGAGTTAGATGCAAGGTTAAAACCATACCCCAGAAAAAGGAATCTCGTCAAAAAGGCTAACCAGGAAAATCATTAAAATATATTATGACGAAAGAAGAAAGCCATACAATGACACATTTTTACCAGTAAAATAAAATTCGAGCTTATCCGTCCACATAGGTAAATTAGTGATTATCTTCTCTATTTCATCATTTCAGCCTATACTTATGTGTGCATTAACGCTGGATATTCATGTATGATTTTCGTATAATATACTATAGGTAACAAGTTGCATAGAAAGTTTACATTTCCTGTGTTTATTTCATAGGATTGACTTTTTCCAGTTTCTTTGGATTTTTTTGGCAGCGATTAAATAAGCTAAGTTCTCCTAAAAGACTGACTATATGATTGCCTTGTTCACCCCGCACATGTTGAATTTTCTGACGATATAAGTCTATCAAGGTAATTAGGATATATCGGTTCATTAATGGGTTCTGAGAAGTGATGAATAAGTTTTCGTAAACCACAAACTACTGCTAAATATGTCTGTGTGGTTCATTTACCAACATAATACCAGCTGATAGATTTTAAACCAAGAATTGTAATCCTAGAATCTATATTCTTCTTAAATTCATGTGCAGAGGTGAATTTATCCATCTGCCGATGTCGTGGCGATAATTTAAGTGATTTATGTTTATCTACTTATGAGTAGCATAAATGTTAACATAAAATCCTGGGAGAATCGATTGATTGTCGTACAATTCTGGTATAACGCACTAATGAAGAATATTCATAATAAAATTATCGCTCATCTTATTGAACATTTTTGTGCGGTAATAACTAATAAAGCATCTCATTAGAGTGTAAATACTTATCTAGGTGGCTATTAAGAGACAAATATGTATGGATGTTGTTCAAGGCTATATGTATCAATTTTTCTGATTTTAAACAGCTGATAAGTGATTTATTTGTTTGGGAGCCAAGCTTAACTTAATTTTATAAGCGTTAAATAGCCTATATCTCTAGAAAAATTATGAAAGATGTTGATTGAGTTGATCTCCACATTCTGAACGTTATATTTTTCCAAAAGCAGGTGAACTCTAGCAAGTTTTGTTACGTTCACCTATGACTATCAATTTTAAAAATATTCCTTTTCTATAGGGTTTTGCCTTTTAGTAATTAAGTATTAATTAAATGTCACTGATATGAATCACAGTTTAAACGAATGTAATAATACTTTTCACCAACAACTTTAAAAAATGATTTATGGGATACTATGTGCAAAAGCAAAAAAGGTTTAAAAATCAGACTTTAGATGTCTGAAATACAGATTCTAAGAAAGAACTTTTGTGTCATATACCAAAGAATGAGAATTATAGACAGCGTTATCGATTGTCTTATTATTTATTATAACATGGCTTTGAATTTACCCAAACTACTTGCTTAAAGATGAATGAGGACTAATCAGAAGTGGATTGTTAATAGCAACTGTACTTCAGGATACATAATACCAAGTATGTACTCAATGTCACATTGAATTCGTCTTCAGCGTGTCTGAAATTTGATCTGGAGTTTAAGTAATATATTTACACAGAAACTGTAGTGAAAATCGAACAGTGGAATTCGTTTTATTCTGGAAAATCTGAGTAACAGGCGTCAACGATATAAATGGAATTAATATTGTAGTACTAGTTGAGTATTACAGTTCGGTTCAGGAAGATTGAAAACCTACGAATTTCGACTAAGAATGAAACTTGATTTTTCTTTGAACCTCAATCATAATCTTTTTATGAACAGAATAAATGCTTCATAAAGTTTACTGATAAAAACACATATTACCAACACAAAAGTGATAATAAAATTTTTTTATGATTATTACGTTATTAATGTGAATAAATCTGTGACCTAAAAGCCATTAAGGTTATTCAAGTAATTTTTTTTATGTTTATGACTTAGTCGATAAGACTTAAGCTTATTTGACTTAGAAATCTGTAATACTAGAAATTTATTGCTGACATAGGTACATTAAATTTTCTAAGTGTATAAGCATGGTTACTGAATTTATTAATTATAGTATTATAGTATCAGTACATTTTTAAATAAATTTCTTTATGTTATGCTTGACTTTTATTGCTTTTTATGCGTATTACGTATGGAATACTCTGATAAAATTGTTGTGTATGTGGGTCTATAAAAATTATTCCTACCAGAAATATATAACTCATAAATATGAGGATTCATAACATTTTAGGAATAAATATATCGAGTTTCATAGAGACATTGTATTTTCTTAACCACCTAGGTATTTTGGAGTAAATGTAATTATCGTAACACTAGGAAACAAGCCATAGTATAATTCAAGTTAAGATTGGTATGAGATATAATTTTCAAAGGTTTACACAAATCTCACTTAGCTTCAAATTTTTGAATCCTTCTAAATAGCAGTAGCAGAGTTTATGGGATTCAACAAAGCAGCTGCTTAGGACCATGTTATTCCAGTGTTTACATACTTTCTAGAAGATTGTGGCTGAAACCCTCCTATAATTTGCGTTAAACCAGTCAATTAATTAACAATTGATTTCGATACGGGACTTCTGAAAAATGGTCACTCGAAGCGATGTTAAATATTTTGTTTATTTCTAATCTTTATACTTAACCATTCTGAATATGATATAAAATTTATGGATAAAGTATTACACAAAAACAGTTTAGACTAATGATAATTATTGATGTTCTTATCGATACCTTTCACCAATTCTATGTATTAGTTTTAAACAAAGTGATTTTTATTCGTCACTAAACCCTAATAACATTGACAAGACCGGATTAAAGATGTTTGTTAGTAAAGAATCTGACAAGAAGTCTGTCTACCAGTTTTAAAGAACTGGACTGACGTACAGTCATAGACTAAGAAAGATTTTAAAAATGTATAAAATCCTAGTTAGTTCATTGTATGTTATCCTTATGATTATTCCCAAACTTAGAGCATAATTCGAGGAGTATGAAATGATATAATCCTATAAATATATAATGCAATTGAATAACATCAGTTACCAAAAAAAATTTCAGATGATGCAAATGTCTTTGATCATATTAAAGTTAAATGAGCAAATTTTTTTGTCCCGTTCTTTATCTATCGATCTAACAAACACCTATGATAACGATTTTTCAGAGACTGTTATGATTGTCTTGTAAATCCGAAAATAAGATTATTAAGTCCAATGACATTTAAAGTCACTCGGCTATATGGAAATTGCTAACATTATATTTCATATTTGGTGTCATATAGTGTTTGACTATATATATTGTAATGGAATTAAAATTTTTATGATTTTTCTAGGGAATCGGATGTTATTACCGTTCATTACTAGATAAAAAAACACAATGAGTAATGAGGAACTATCCATATCCTGATGCTGGACACCCGTTGCCTCCTATAGATTGATTACTAAATGTTAAAGTCTGTTAGTGAGGATTTTACAATTTAACGTGATATAATGATGTAATTCCACATCTTAAAAGGGCAAGAATAGTAATTAATACATATTCATATGAAATCATATTATTCTGCATCGACTGTTGATTTTGGTTTGTTCAAATTCATAAAGGGAACTAACTGTATGAAATTTCCAATTTGTTAGTTAATGATCTGTCAGTCCCATGTATTGAATCTCTTCAAGTGAAGTTGCTTAATTGTTACTCTAGTGGATGAAATCAAGGCGCAAAATCTTGCTACGTTATGGGTCCTTCATTATGTAAAGACACGTAAAAGCAAGTTGCCTTTGTTCTTCGATTACTTCATCTAAATTTCAGGGTTTTACTTTTTGCAAATAAACTAGATGAACAGTTGAAACACTATAATTGACGGGTACGAAAACTGGAACTCTATTTCACTTCTCAGTTGAAAGCTTGAAATAGAATTTTCTTCAATTATTTACGATCAAATTAAACTGTCATAATGAACAACAACGAAAAGGTCATTAACATTCTTTTACTTCTTTTGAAAAAATTTTATTCTAGAAGAACCTGTGAAGGATTTTATTAACCTTCAACAGAGATACAATTGTTTGAATTAATATTTTCTTAATCTGTTGTGAAATTAACTGTAGTTGAACTTTCTTATCACAAAACTACGATTATTCTAGATTATCACAACAAGCATTTGCAAAAATCAGCAGTCATATTGTCATCTTTTAAAAAGCTGGAAAAATAACAACAAAAAAGACTAGAATACTAGACTTAAAAACTGTAAATGTGTGAAAACGTATCACAGTGAATAAACAAATGCGTAATTACTTCATTGAAATTATGATGAAGGCGGATGGAAAAATTATGAATACTTTGAAAGGTAATTCTCGGAGTTCTAGTGAATAGCCGTGACCAGTGGAGTTTATTCATATCGAATCTGAGATAAATATTGTCAATGGAAATGAATGAGAGTTGCACAATATTGAAAATTGTCTTAAGTTAGAAATGTAAACCACTGAATGCTAACTCATCAATCCGGAGGATAATCATTATCAACCTGAAGATCCTGGTTTCGATCCCAGGTCTAGATCTGGATATGGACTGCTTATCTGTCCTATAGGAGAATGAAGAGCTTGTTTAGTGTTTTTTGATTTTAATGGTTGTCTTACAAAATCGTTCCGCCACATAGAACTACAAAGTTAAGTATGAAACATAGTACATTTGTAATATTTTAAAGAAATGTTTGTTTAGTCAACTACAATTTAGTCTCTAGACCTAATCTATGGGTAAAGAAATTCTCTTTGGAGATTACCATGTGGTGTATGAACTCACAGCTGGACTATTGTAGATTCGAAATGAATTGATTTTTGTTGTAAAAACCAGAAAACCCATAAAAGCAGATAAAACAGATCAAAAATTAGAATCAGTATGGGATTTCTCACAAGTTTTAAAACCTTTATTTTATAATTAGACGTGGATTTCTTTTCAGAAGGAATAAATATCCTTATGAATAATTTTGTTGTATAACTTTGGATTGTTATTACAATGAGACAAACCAGACACCAGTTATTATAAATTTTTCTTTACAATATCGTGGAGCTGTGTATAGTACCGGATTCCTTTCTTAATTTGGCTTATCCTTTATTTTCTAAATATGGAACTTTACCAGATCTCTCAAACATGTCTATGACTAATTAGAATAAATATCTATTACCATATAAACTTGAAAGTAATGTTGATTCAATACCATTAGGCCTTGATATTTTTACTATGTGATGAATATGACTTCCATAACATCAAACAAAATACGTCTAATATCAGATTCTACAACAGGACTTATTCACCAAATACCATTTTATTCTAGTTTGTTTTCCTTAAAAGTGACAAAATGAATCATTAGTCACTTTTCACCTAAGTCATACCAGTCAAATAACAACCTTCAATTGGAAAACCAATATTTCGTGTATTATTTGCGAGAATTCGTTGGGAATAAATAGGAAAAATATATTTGTAAAGTCTCAGAGAATGAATTTGAAGTAAATCCAACGTTTCGCCTGGCAATCTCGTCCAAGCTTTTTCAAGGACCAGATTGCCAGGCGAAACCTTGGATTTACTTCAAATTCATTCTCTGAGATTTTACAAACATATTATTCCTATTTAATGTCTTACATCAACTTGGCTCCCAAATATTGTGAAACTATTCGTTGGGAATGTTTAGCAAAATGTTTTTATTACACAAAATGACATTAAGTATAGATAAGTAATAATATGCAGAGTGATAGGATACGAAGTATGATAGTGTACAGAATATATATATATACTAAGAGACTAATATTTGAACGAAGAATATTCTTTTCGATAAATTCTCTTCAGCTTCTACAATTATATATCCAAATTAATAATCCGAAAAAATGGCTGATGAAGAAAGTAAACAACTCGATTTTGGCCCGTTTAGTACAAACTGGTCATAGTGCCAGTATAAACCAATCCTTTCCAATTATTTATGGGGTCAGTAAATTTTGCCAAAGCTTGTCAGGCTTAAAGTCCTTCAAACGGCGGAGGCAGTAGCCATCAGGATGAAGAAACCTGAGCTATGCGTACGGAAGAAATATCTCCGACCCCTACTCCTCCCTTGGCCAACCACAAGGCCAATTAATGAACAATCATCTTAGCTATTGTATGACCTAACTTGACTATGTACTTACGACCTTTCGTAGTCAAATGCAATTGTCTTTATTCACAAATCTTTGTATTTTATAATAATAATAATAATAATAATTATTTTTGGTTAAACATCATTATTAGTCCCCCTATACATGATTCATTCACTTCGCATTGATCCCTCCTTATTACGTCTCACTAATTTTTCACACAATTTAGTCTTCCACTTGATCGAAATGTAATTACACTATCATATCTCCCTTACCCTATCTGACCCATATTTATTCTGATCACATATCTTAAATTTTCACTTACCATATATACAGATTCAAGTATTAACATTATATACAAGTCATATCAACATTAACAATTTTATTCTATCTGGTTTGACAGTACTAAATTGGCATGCTTTAAACGATGTACTTTGCCTTTAACCTGGCCATTATTTCGGATTATTAATTTGGATATATAATTGTAGAAGCTGAAGAGAATTTATCGAAAAGAATATTCTTCGTTCAAATATTAGTCTTTTAATATGATGGGGATCTTTAAACGATATATATATATATATCGTTTGATTTGAAGTGTTCAGCACTTAAGAAAGTACTTGATGAAAACAGGGAATAATAATGAAAATAAGAAAAACGTCTGAAATTTCAAGGTTTTATATAAACCATATTTGCTATAATTTCGGTCGCTTCTAGTAATAGAATTTCACATTGTTTAAATATAGAACAAGTATCTACAAATACTAGTCCTGATCAAATCATCTTTTACATTACTTTGATGTTTTATAAATAAGAAATTATATTCTCGTTTGATCAACTATTTATTTTTCAGATGTAGCGTCTAATCACTTGTTTACACATAAGTACTGATGATTTACTTTAATTATAAAATGGACAATCAACTGTTATGTTAAATATCAAAGTTAACAAACTATGTTTACAGTTTTAATAAGCTTTATCGCTAAATCAGGTGAATTCTTGGGGATTTTCTAGAAGGAAGATTCATTTTATCGGCACTACGAGAAATGATTATGACCAAATTATTATAATTCTATACTGTCCCATAACTTTTCGACATTTCCTAATTTCTTAACATTATAGAATATTTTAATAGTTGAGATCATGAGTCAGTTGAAGCTAGACCACCATGGAATAGTTAGTGACGCTTAATTAAAATTGTTTTTTATAATTTAATAAATTTAATAAATTAAATACCATACTTGGATAATCAATAAGACTGGTATTTGTTGACAAGTTTGCATTATCGAAACAATATTTATCATACATTCGGAATTTCTCCAGATTCTTCTGCTCAAAAATACTTTGAGATGACAAATCTAAGAGTTCCTGTCGAATGTTGCTAAGTTTTACAGACATTCGAATATTAAATTAATTGTGCCCGTGAATGATGATTTATCTATTTACTTTCCTTGCAATCAGTACCATAGTACGTAGTGATTATTTTTGTCAAGCCTCACCATATATATAAACACTGGCTATGTATTCACAGGGTATCATCTATTGTTGATGCTGCTGATATGCTCTTATACAGAATATAATAGTAATAAAGAAGTCGAAAGAGGAACATAAAATAAACTAGTTATAATTTATGTTCGCTTGGTTTAACAACTCATCAAGTGGAATGACTGGCGGCCTGCTTAAACATCTGGGCTACCTGTTCCTGCCATCTAGATATTTCAACAAGTTATCTAATTCTCTTTGTTTTAATACACCATTATGTCTATTAATCGCATAACCTATTCAGGTGTGTTTCTCAAAAGTGTACAACTTTTCGTTGTATGTAGACTATTTAGAGGTCGATTTATTGGACTGCTAACTTCTAATTGGTGATCACTCAATATTTATCGTCAGGATCGACAAAGAAGTAAGAAACGGAAACTTGTTGAAATACGTTGTGCTGAGAATTCTATATTGTACTAAAAATATAATACTGAATAGAGCTAATAATAATAAATGATGTAAACCTTATTGACGTTTAAATAATCATTAAACAAAGATGATGATCATAACTTAGGATTTTGGATACAGATACTCTAGTTTTTGAAGTTATGTTAGATTAAAGACGAATTCAATGTCACTTTAATGTGACGGAAATAAAAGAAACCTGATTGATTATTGATTTCTAATCTTCATATTTATTCTTCACCACACATTTTCAAATTGATAAATAACTCATGGTCTCCCTATTCTAACTGAGAGTCCTGTATATAGGTTATGACTTTATTTAAATTTACTTAAAGAATAAGTTGGTGCTACTGTTCCCTGATATCTGTAAGTTTGAAGTTTGAGTGTCTGTATTTTGATTATTTCAGTTAGCTTAGTAATTTTAGTTATCACAAGATTGTTCCGCCGCAACATAGGCAAACACATATATTTCTGAGGAATTTAAAATTGAATCCAATATTTCTTTTGCAACAGTCTCATTAAAAGGTAGGAAAAATCATACAAAAATAAAATATACCTAACGACAGGGATTAAACAATTCCATTTAAATAAATATTGAACATGATCAACAGACAGTATTATAAACTTTTACATTTAAAAAGTCATCTCATATAAACATTACAGATCACTTACATTGAATGAACAAGGCCCCAACTAATCTTTTGACAAGTTATGATTGTAGGAGATACTGTAATAGTTATCAGTCCATAAATAATTAATAAAGTTATACATTTTGTCGTAATTATAGTATGAATTGATGATAGACATTTAGTTTTAGAGAAAATATCCATCTTTTTAAATATCACAAATAGGTTATTACATGGGAAGTGACACAATGAACTAGACGGTTTACAGGACGAATCGACTATTATTAATTTAGTTTACATTGATAAGTGTTAAACAATATACAGATCTTTATTTTGATGATCTGAATAAAACGTTATTCATTGTGATTATTGTGCAATGACACGCATAGTAGATTATTAAATCATCTTTATTTTATTATTTTTTTGTTGAAAATAAAGATTTAAACAAATTTTCAATGGTACAATATACATTCTAGTGTGTGTAAGTATGTGTATCCAATTTTGTGCATAACTATTAGTTGGTTTGCAAATTTTTGTTCAGTTTGTTTGTGTAAAAACGAATCAACTATGTTTCTTAGGGATTACATTATATACACAACGGACATATCATTTCTTATGGCAACTACAAATATATACCTGCATTGAGGATTTTGTAAGTACAAATTAGTTGGTTTCATGGACGAAATAGCTATTTATTCATGATTATCATTACTGAAAAATTTCACATTTTTACAGCTTAACCATCTAAAGACAATCAAAGGGAGTGAGAGAGAGCTACAATACTTTTATTCATTTACTGAACCCTTCGTCTTACCAGTATCTATATGTATATTTATTCAGAGTACTTTATACACATGGATGTATGGCCTTATTAATAATAAATTATCTTATGTAAAGAAAGACTAGATAGAATGATAAATAGACTAATATTTAAGACAGCAAAATTAAGTATATTTGTTTGGCTTCATCTTTGAAAAAAAATCCACTTTATGAAATAGCACAATTCCAAAATAGATTTATGATGATATATGATGGAATAAATTAATATGGATCCAGGGAAAACAAAGTTAGATGTCCAACCTTTTTGTTTTAAAAAAAATACGAACTTTCCTTTCTCACGGCTATAACTCATATTTTATAGGAGATGAATCATTGCTCTGTATATCATTGACTAGTAATATGTACATATAATAATGAAGATAATCCTTTGAAATTTTGCAAACCCTTTCAAAATCGTGTAAATACATTGAATTTAATTATTTGAAATGTAACTAAATTATTATTATTTTTTAACCCACATAAAATAAGCATCGGTATGGCATTTTCACCTGTTGATCCAAATGATCTCAGAGCCCATGTTTCTTCATCAATGTAGGTGAAAGTTATTCTCTGTTAATGGAACTTGAACTAGAAATATCCATTATTTAGTCAAAATTATTAGTGTTTAATAAAGCGTAAATATCGATCAAGAGAAGAAGGACGTGTTGATGGACGTCTTCAGACTTTCAGTATGAGTTTATTGATTAAAAGCGTTTTTTACATCAATAAGATAAAAGTAACACTATTTTTATTAATGATCATTAGAATTCAGACATTTTCCCCATTGCACAAGCAAGTGTCTATCAAGACTCAGTAGCTGAGTGGATAACGCGATGGCGTTTGAAGCGAAAGGTACTGGGCTCGAGTCCCAGAGTAAACATCAACTCTGAGATGCAGGTACATAAAGCCGACGAGTCCCAAATAGGATAGAACGCGCGTCCTGGATTCCACTGCTAGCCACTATCCATCTTTTCTTACAATGCTTGTGAAATAAGGCTATATCGAGGCAATACGCACAGTATGCACATATGCTAATAAATGACTGACGAGTTGCAGTCCTAAACATCAATGGGAAGATTCAAACAAGTAATACTAAGTGAATTTTCCTGAAAGATGTTATAGAACGTTTGTTATATGGATCGCGATACACTTCTTTATTCATTTATTGTAATATCTGCACCTCCTGTTTTATAAAGATAGAATGAAAATTTGTATAAGAATATTATTAAATTGAAGGGCTTATTCAGGGTTTTGTGTGCTAAATATCGGTAATAATCACAAACTGATATCAGCTGTAACAATGAAATAACCTAAGTAAGGAGTGAGACAGTAATTAGTCAGTGATCTGAGACTAGGGTTGAACCGTGTGTAAGATTGGATTCTAATTTCACTAAAAACTTACGACTAAATGACAATATCAAGACAGTTTATTCAGGATCCACATTTGCCAACAGCAACTGATTAGTTGCAGATTTCAACCGGAATTTACATGAAGTTCTAAAACGTTTTTAATTTGGTCTAGATGTTTGTGAAGATTAGCCTAACTTGTAAATGGTTTTTCCTGTTACACGCTGTCAGGTACTGGGACATAAAAGAAACTATGTAAAGTATAAGGGGGTGAAATTAATGAAAGCATTGTTTTTTATGGTGGTAAAATTAGGTTGATTATATTTCTGGTGACTGGAAAGTATGTCACATAAGACCGTTTAACTAAATTATATTCTTTAAATTAATTTTCACTACTTACTAAAAATCCCCTCCACGATTACTTTGGATTTAGATAACTTAATTGTCTAAGTTCTCCATCCAGTAATATTTAACTAACAGTACTTTATTTACAGTCAATCAAAATCATTAACTTTCGGTGACCTATGTTTAAATGAAGTCTGTTTTTTATTTCCTTCTAAAATAGGAATGACTTAATGTTTGAGGAAAACAACTAGATTATTCAAAAACGGCTCTCAACTTTATGAGCAGCTTTATTCTACTAGTGTATTGTGATAGTTTATAAAAATATATGAAACTTGCACTTATTGTTGACGATGTTAGTCGGTAACAATTTTAATCCGTCAGTTTCTTGAATAATTCCTTATCTGCTTTATAACTTAACATTTTCAACTGACCAAAAGTTATAACTTTAGGTTTAATGACAATCAGTTCTCTATTTTATCAGGGTATGGGAAACGGTAGGTTTATATAAGATTAAGAGTTGAATTTAAAGTTTCAGAATACTGCGTAAAATAAGTAACTGAAAACCAGTTGGTAAGCAGAACTGAACGTACATCAAAGTGATCTAAAGGCCAGACCAGTGTTTCTATCTTTTTTGCCTTCCCATCAACAATGTACCTAATCTGATTCAATTCAATCGGCGATACTTTTGAATTCACTTCAACCCTTGGCAGCTGCTTAAGCAGGTGAATGATATCGAGTCGTACTTAATGCTTAATAGATTTATATTCTGAGATGATGTAACTAGGTGAAACTGGGTTGCATTAAATTCGTATAATATCCTCCCATTTGAGATATTTGTAATATAATTAACTTTCAATGTAAAGGTTCTGTTCATTGTGAAAATTACAGTTTTGGTAAAATATTTAGAAATATTCATTTTATCATCTTCAAATCATTGAAGAAGAAGAAGAAGGAAGGGAATTCAGGGAGGGAAATTTTTCTTTTCGACGATTTCATTGACAATCATATTTATAATCAGTTTTTGTTTGCTGAAGTAGTGTTCTATAATGAGAAGGGTGTTAATTAATTAAATTGGAAATCAGATACTGAAAGGAAATTATGTAATAATCGGCTAGTGAAAAGTGGTAAGGTGAAATGATTGTTATTAGAAGTTGTAATAATTACTAATTAATGGTTCTGAAAATAATTGGAAAGGAGTAGGAATGATAAAATAAATAAAAATGATAAATCATGGGAGACAAAAAAGGAGGTTAGGACTGCGGAAGAATATGGGATTGAACATACTGTTTTTGTACGCAAATTTTAGGCTTAAACTGGTGGATAGCGATAGCTTCTGCTGTACATAAGTTTTTCATTTACACTTTTATTGATCCAGATATTTTGACTGTATATATAAATCTAAAGGAGGTTCCTGGTGAAGTGGAGTGGCCGGAATTGACTCGATGCTCCAAGATTGAGCTTTCGACTGACTTCTGAAAACCTTTGGAGTGCCAGGCGGGGCAATGTTCGGAAATGCGTTTTGAGAGAGCTTGCTTTATGAGGCCAATTTAACCTGTCGCACATGAGCAAGTAAACTGACAGATACACATTGATTTGGCCAAAAGCTGGAGCTTATACTTCCCACAACTTCGAATCACAGGCCGACTAGAACAGATAATGTGAAGTTCAGCCGAATAGAAAGTTTTCTTTATAGATCTTGAAAGTTTGTTTTTCAGAATTTCTGCTGCAGTATCTCCTTTAGACTGAATGTTCATGAAGAAAGTCTTCTTTGGTGCCATGAACACTTTCACCTTGTTGCTTTGTCTCCAGACTTTTCTCAATGAGTCTAGGTGGACATCCATTGTTGATTAATGTCTGCAGTAGTTTACCAAGTTCGTTATCGATTGTATCTTTAGTATAAATGCGTCTAGTCTTCGAACAGAGAAAGTGGATCAAGTTTCTCTTTTGCTTCAATGAGATCAAATTTGAAAATTCTTGTGTTCACCATTCCATGTTGGCTTTCGATGTATCGATCTTTGTAGGGAATCTTCAGGTCTCCTTTTTACCAAAATATCTCAGAAGTGGAATTCTGAATTTGACTTTGATTCCATCGTGAACTTAATTGATCGACGACAGTTATTGAACGCGTCCAGGATGTTGTTGACATTGATACTTTTGTCACAAATAATGAAGGTGCCGTCTAAGTATCTCCGGTAAAGATAGAAGCTGTCAGTTATCGGTCTAAGTATAGTGTTTTCGAGATTAGCAATGAAACAGTGAGCTAGTATTTGGCCGAGTGGTGAACTCATTTCTACGCCGTCAGTTTATCAATAGAACACACTGTTAAAAATAAATTGGAAGTTGAGAGTGCATCGAAGAAGTAGTTCTTTGAAATAGTGTATTGGAACACCGACATCGAATTTATTATTTCTAATACAATCACATAGTAGGCAGATTGTTTCCGTTAGAGGTACATTTGTAAAAAGATAGGAGATATCTAGTGATGTTACCTTCTTTCCGGTTACATTGACACTTGATATAGTATCAAAAAATCAAACGAATCAACAGTGGTGTATCTACTGAGTTGATTTCTGACTGGTAGTAGAATCTCAGCCAGGCACTTAGCGATGGCATGGTATGGCGAATTATTTATATTTAGCATAGGACGTAGAGGGGTCTCTTTCTTATATACTTTAGGTAGGCCATATAATCGTGGAATAATGGGTCCACTTGGTACGACTTAAGTAATTAAAATCGTCGAAAAAAAATTTTCTTCCATTCCTTCCTCTTCAGTGACACAATGGGTCTCTTTTGTTATCTTCGAATCAATTAATTGAATTCCATTGCACAAACACTTTTAAACTCAGTGAACTAACGCACATACATAACAGTTGCAGATCAGTCCTAACTTAACCTTCAGACAACTTAAACACTAAAAAGTTTTAGTTCATAATATACTTATGGTTATTTCGGAATAAGTACATTTGTCAGTTTACAATAATAACATAAGATGTGAAAAGGTCAATGCAATACCTTGATTTATTTTTTCGAAACATGAATCCAGCCAATGTAAATAGGAATCAAGAAAGAAAAGTCAACAAATAATTAGCCTGATTAGGTTAACATAGTTGGTTTTCTCCCTGTTTTTCTCTAAAAACCTACATAATTTAAAAATGCAATACTTATTGCTCTTTTATCTAATAAATTTATTATTTTCGTTTGTTAGAAATAAGAACCAACTGTTCAAATAATGACAACAATAAATATAAAAAAACTGTTTGTTTTGAATATAATACGAATGGAGAAAAAAAAGAAGAGATTGGTTGAGACCCTTGGTTTCTTCTGTTAGGCAACTAATGAATACATGACTCGTTTAAAGATCCCAATCATATTAAAAGACATGACTGTTTAATGACCTTGTCTACGTGGAAGAACATGACTTATGAAAATAGTCAAGACTGGGGTGAGACGGATATTTAATGATACTAGATTACGTAACACGAGTAATAACAATAGATTTAGTGAATGTAATGAGATGATTAAAATAATCAAAATGTTTTTGTTACAATAATTCAAGGTCATTTGAGGTAATAGTGGTGTAAAAATAAATAAGGTGATATGATGAGTGTTTATGAATAAAATAATGAGAATATAAAACGTATGGGAAATGAAACAATAATAATAATAATAATAATAAAGGTGAAGGTAACGATAACGATAGGACGTACTTTTTTTGTACGCATAGTTCTGGTTTGAGCTGATGGATGGTAAGATCTTCGGACAATTTTAGGAGTTGGACAAGAAGGAAATTTAGGTAGATTTGAACAAATCATATAAATAACCTTAAAATGAATCTATGGATCCGTAGAATGACTACAGTCGATTAGGTGTTGAAGTATAGAACTCCTAACTGCTTTCCTGTCACCCTTGTAGAACCAAACTGGGATATGTTCCCGTATCCAAGTTGAAGGCGAGTGCTGGCTACGGGAAATGTACTTTGCTCCACAAGAGCAGGTGAACTGGTAGATGCACATGGAGGCGACCAGACGGGAAAGCTTATCTTTTGTGGATACAGAAAGCGATTTCCTACTAGTGAAGGTGATTCGCAGTTTTGCCGCTTTAAATGTTCTTTTAATCGCTGTCGTCAAACGATTTTTGATTACTTCAGATGTTCGATCACCTTTAAATTCCAAACTTATATAGAGTTTTTCCTTGGGATGGAACAACCAGATTCCTTGTCCCAACTACTTCTTTCCATATTCTTCCCTATGAAACGCTCTGGATAGCCATTTTTCACCAAAGTTTCCCTGAGGAATGTGTGTTTTCTTTAATGCATTACTTACTACATATCCGATATATTCGATGACGTAAAGAGTGAATGAGATTTCTCTTTCTACTTAACGGAACCCGGCTATAGGCGTTGGTTAGTTGGCTCTTCCATGCTTGTTTTCTAAAGATGGATCTTTTTAAGGAACCATTACTCCTTCTCATCAGACGCACATCGAGAAAAGAGATTGATTGGTCTCGCTCACTTTCTAACGTGAAGTTTATGGAAGGGTGGCATGAATTGAAGGGATGTCAGATATCTTCTAATTCAATATTATTGTCACATATGACAAATGTGTCGTCCATGTATCTTACGTATAGGTGAAATCGACTAACTATTGAACTGAGTTGGTCGTTTTCCAGTTTTGCCATGAAACAGTTTGCTAAAATTGGACCCAAGGGATACCCCGTTGCGATCCCATTTCTTTGTCTATATATTTCATTGTTGAAACTGAACTGGACATTAAAGGTACAACGTAACAATAGTTCTTTCAAGTGTTCAGCCAGCAAACCTAGATTTATGTTGTTAGAATCAATATACTCACATACATAGCATATTGTTTCGGTTAAAGATACACTAGTGAATAAAGAGTTAACGTCAAGTCAGAACATGTGTTTTGCGGAAGTATAAACGTTCTTAATACGATCAATAAATTGAAAAGTATCATGAGTAGAATATTTAGGTACTTGCCTTCTAACTGGTTCCAGTTTTTCAGCTAACTATTGGGCTATTCGGTGGTATGGTGAACTTGACATATCCTGAATAGGTCGTAATGGTAAACCAGCTTTATGTACTTTCGGTAGTCCATATAAGCGTGGGATGATTGAACCCATTGGGCGAATGTGATCATATAAATCCTGGGTTATTATCTCTTTATTTTTAAGGTTTTTAACAACATCCGTTAGCTGTTGTTCAATCTGCAGTGTTTCGTCACCTTCTCCTTTAGGTTTGGAGAATTTAGTGACATCCTCTAGGATTAACCTCATTTTATCCAAATATTCTTGGCGATCAAGTAGTACTACACCAGCTCCTTTGTCAGGTCTACTTAGGATCAAATCCTTATTTCTTTTCAGGAGCATTAGCTGATCCAAATGGTTCTTAGTTAACAAGTTATTCTTACTACATTGTATATTAATGTATCCATGACTACAGTTCAGTAATGTAAGCTTAAAATACTGAAGATCTTGTAGGGATGTCGGCACAAGATTATGAGTTTGATTTGATGGATTTTCAATTTGTATTTGCGTATGAAGTCTACTGGTTTTGGAGGTGCTGTTACAGAACTTGGAACCCCATGATAAGGCCTGCATTTGAATTGACGAAAGTTTAATAGAAGAATGATTGAATACATACTCTTGGGATGCCCTGGACACTTCTTAATTACGTCTACGTGTTGTAATGTTTCCAAGTATTAACGTTTAGCTTTTTGTGAATGTTTTCCAGTAACATTAGTAACATAATCCTCAAATTGTTTACGTTCATCTAACGACAGTTCAAACAATGTGTTGTAGTTCAATTATTCGAGATTTAATGGCATCGATACAATTGAGTGTTTTTGCATTGAGGTGATATGGTTTCGCCTCAGTGCCTTCCAGAAACTTATAGGACAGTCATTACTTTCGATACAGTTTTCGAGAACATTGATCTCACATTTCACTAACGCAATATTTAGCATTTATTGCCGACTGATTTTATAGCATGAAGCAGTAAGGAGGTTAGCTAATTTGATGGAAAAACGAATGAACAAATTAGTGCAAAAGTTTCTTGTTGCATACGCGTTGCTTATTACTTATACTTGTAAAAAATAACAAGATACTTCTGCAGTCCCCAAAACAACAAGGCTGGAACAAGTGAAGATTCATTCACCACAAGCCTCATCAAGAATACACTCATTATATATTGATTGTACATCCACTTTCGTCACTAATTAGAATGAAATCACATATGAAAAATATCCATAGTTTTAACAAATCACACACTGAATATCATACTGAACGTCGTTCACGTCAATTGAATACAAGAATATCATATCTTGAATAAATATAACACTGAAGTAAATTGATGTTATACTGAATAAAATCGACCAGTGTAGCAGCAACCTCAGCAGCAGTAGGTCTCAATATAAACAAAGGGAAAAACAAGACTCTCCGATACAATACAATATGCACCAGTCGAATTACATTTGGTGGAGAAGCTTTTGGGGATGTGGAAACCTTTACATATCTGGACACCATCATTGATGAACACGGTGGATCTGATGCAGATGTGAGGGCGAGGATCGGCAAAGCAAGAGCAACATATTTACAACTGAACAACATCTGGAACTCAAAACAATTGTCAACCAACACCAAGGTTAGAATTTTCAATACAAATGTCAAGACAGTTCTATTGTATGGGGCAGAAGCCTGGACAACTACGAAGGCTATCTTCCAGAAGATACAGGTGTTTATTAACAGTTGTCTACGCAAGATACTTCGGATCCGTTGACCAGACACTATCAACAACAACCTACTGTGGGAGGGAACAAACCAGATTTCAGTGTAGTAAGAAATCAGGAAGAAGCGCTGGAATTGGATAGGACACACATTGGGGAAGTCACCCAACCGCGTCACAAGGCAAGCCTCACATGGAGTCCTGAAGGTCAAAGGAGAAGAGGAAGACCAAAGAACACATAACGCCGAGAAATGGAGACAGGCATGAGAAGAATGAACAAAAGTTGAATAGAACTAGAAAGGAAGACGCATGACAGAGTAAGTTGGAGAATGCTGGTCGGCGGCCAATGCTCCATTGGGAGTAACAGGCGTAAGTAAGTAAGTAAGTAATACTGAATAAAATAGCACATCGAAAGTAAACTAGATATCACAGAAGTAATGTTGAACAAGACTTAAAATGAGTTAAAAATATAATTCTGCCTTTTCACCCCACCATATCAGTTCTAATTTTTAACTATGTAATATAATGATCATCTAATAACGTCGATATGTGACTACCTGATTCGTGGTATAGTAAAACTCCACTAGTCGCGATGCCTCTTTAAGATTTTGATAAACTGTCTTCAAGTCCGTTACTATTTTGGGCATTGTTTTTTAATTAATTGGGGCATTTTTGGAAACTGGTTTAGTTTCTGCTTTTTTCACTATGACTTTCTTACTTGTTATAAAAATGAGGAATATGTCATAAAACAGGGCCTTGTATTAAGAGGATTTGATCTAAACGATTTCTTTTCTAATTCATAACTACAAAAGTGAAAAAGATTCCTTAATTCTAAATCAACAACTACTTTTTACGCGATGATTATTTACGTATAATTTTACTAAAATTTAATTGTTTGGCATTTTCATCCTTATCATATTAAAAGTTACTAGATTTCTTTAAAATAAACACTTAATAAAGAGGAAATGCCTTGAGGTGAATGTAACAATTCAACTAACTGCGTACAAACAAACTTTTATTAATCCTTTAATTAAATGTAATGTAGTAAAGGGTTTATGAAAACTTAGTTTGTTGATACATAGCAAGCATGTGTTTTTACTAGTTACTACGAACGGATTCATAAGATTATCAGAGTGAACAGGTAAACAAGCAATTTATTATTATTATTAGTATAAAACACAAACAAACGGACTAATTAATAAATTTTGACAATGTAAAAGAAGTAAACAAAAGTAACATGGTATTATTTATTACTTATGAAATAGTAAATTCATTCTTTATTCTGACTACTTTATCTTAGTAAGATATAGTCTGGGTGAATACTATAAACATGTTGATTTATTTGCATGTACAAAAGTAAATAGTTCAATACAAAAATAAACTGATGGAACAAAAAGTAAAGTTTACATCTTTTTAATTACGAAAAACACTACCATAAATTGCCTTGTAACATTCATCTTCATAAAAAAGATAATGAGATACCGTAGCTATTAAAGTAGACAATATTAACAGAAATGAGTGTAACGCTGTGCTACGCCAATAGCTCATCGCATATATATCCAACCATAATAGTTTTATAATTGATTTAAAAATAGAGTTTTATAAACTTAAAGCATAAATGAGGTTTGTTAGACATATGCCGAAGGAAAAGATATGTATTTTTCAAATAAGTATATTTAGTTTCCTCTATTTGGAAGTTTAATATATTGCTCAATAAAAAAAGTATTCTTAGTTGGTTCATGGCAGTCAGCAAAATGCTCTAAACCTGATTTTCACACTGATTGACGCTTGTGAGTGAAGGGTGTCAACAACTTTGAAGGAAACGACGACTCCAATGGAATTCAACGAGGTATTATTCAACGCTCCAGCTAGAGGCGTTCCGGAGGAGCTACAGGCGGAGAGGTTAACTAATAATAATTGACTGATGCGTCATGTGCACCGAATAATTTGTACATAGCAGACTGACTACCATACCACTGGCTACGACTGTGTGAAGGGTACAAGTACATTTTATCGTTATTTCTAAATGATTAATATAATAGTGTGAATTGAAAACATTTCCATACATTAAAAAGTTGTGTGCTAGTTATATCTGATTATTCGCTTTATTATTAGTTGATTAAATATAAATGTAAAATGCAAAATACAAGGGAGAACAAGCGTAACCATTCTAGAAATGTTGAATACCCAAAAATGTCAACGTACGAAACGTCAGTGGTTACAGTTTATCCTCACATTAAAACATTAGTAAGCTTTTGAGTTGGTGTATAACACAATTTTTAAGTATAGTAGATATTCCTTATATCTAAAGATTATTAGATTTTATACAACCACGAATATGAAGTTATTCTTTCAGTGGTCACTAACCTAATATACACAAAAAGATAGAGAATTCATTTACTAGTTGAATGATGGAATGACTTCTCACTGTCTTGCAATTAAGGAATGATTGACTCTTAATCATTTGAATTTTCACAAGTTGGTTAATGAATCCTAGAATAAATAGGAGAGTTTCATATACAAAATGTTAAACAGTCGAAGGTGAGTTTAAAAGATTTTAAACCAAGTATGAATTCATTTACTTAGTCATCATTTCTTAAAACGTTTTATGGATCGTTTCTAAACGCTCGTAATCACAGCATTCTTTTAAACGTGAGAAATGTACTAGAATGTTTGCCATGTTAGAATCCTAGAGTTAACAGAGGTCAAATACTTAGGTTCACTAAATGACAAACATGAATAGATGACAGCTTAATTTCTGTAATAGAGTAAATGAGACATATTAGCACATGTGCTCACTAGGATGAGACGGCCGTCCAGTGTTCCCAGGTTTTCTATGGCGGTCTAGCTTAGAAATACTACCAATAGAGATTAGAAGCTCAGAAGAACCCCAATAGCTTAGTGATTTATGACCTGAACGATTTAATCTTGAAGTTTTCATTGTTAATCTAAACTACATTATTAGTAAAAGTTTGGAAAGAAATAAACCATTTAAAATTTCACCACAGATGACTAATATATTTGGTAAAGTTGGAATTTTATTGAATAGGGTTATAATTGTGTTGATAGTTTCTACGTTTTTTTAAGAATTAATAAAAAAATAAAAAATATGTGTCATTCACGACATTTTTCAATTCCTGATGAATAAATTCTTATTTGTATAAATTCTTAGTTATGCTTGTTTGACTTGCATTTAGCAGTGAACACTGTCATCAGCGTGTATAATGATGTTATTTGAAATACATTTCCAGAAGTCAACCAGTTTTACATGATATTGTTAATTATCCGGACCGGTATATAAATTTTTAACAAAGTTATTTATTTAAGAAGAAAAATATAGTTGAACTCATATTTACAATTAATATGTATCTGACTGTTACTTTTGTATTATTGTTTCTGTGCTAACCGTTCGTATTACTGTTTCAGATTACAATAGTTAATCTATGAAAAATATTTATCTTGACGCAATTATTTATATAGACTGGTTTAATAGATGAATTCATGAGTCAATTAAAGCTAGACCACCATGGAAAACCTGGAAGCAATGGATGATCGTTTCGTCCTAGCATGGGACTCTTCAGTAGTGAGCATCCAAGGTCCCGCTTGTGGGGGTTCGAATCCAGGACCTATCAGTCTCACGTGAGAATACTTAACCTCTAGACCATTGAATCAGCATCCAACAGTGTTAATGTCTAACTTCAACTAATCCAAGAAATTGAGTAATACCCACCATTGTCTGCAGTGAGTTACTATCTCACAATAGACCTGGTTGAACTCCACTGGTTACGTCTACTAACCAGAACTCTAGGAAATCCATCTTGAAACCAGTTACTTATAAGCATATGATGATTATAATCATGGATTGTAATCGTGGATTGGTTGAAGGTAGACATTAACACTGTTGGATGCCGTTTCAATGGTCCAGAGGTTAAGTGTTTGCACATGAGACTGATAGGTCCTGGATTCGAACCACCACAAGCGGGATCGTGGATGCTCACTACTGAGGAGTCCCATACTAGGACGAAACGACCATCCATTGCTTCCAGGTTTTCCATGGTGGTCTAGATCTAATTGACTCATGAGTCCATTTATTAAATTACCATAACATCCACAAAAACCTCTTCTTGATTATATATACTGGTTTAGCTTTGCTTTTGATTTAAGCTCACCATTATTTATTACTTATGGAAGCTATTTCTCACAGAACGATCAAGTAGTATGACACTCATATAATTTCAAGCATTATTATTCAATAATACCTACCATATGAACTAACGAACCCTCTAGAATGATCTTAGAGAATCCCAAGTACTATAATTATTTACCAGTACAATACTACTGCAATAAACTTCAGTGTTTGTTATAACACTGAAAATCGCTCCATAACTCTACCAAATGAAATGTTATATAAGAGACTTGAAAAGGAGTTTTAGATTTATCAAGAATACTACTTCTTGTTCGTATTTAGTAAGGGAAATTCATAGTGTTAAAATGGCCAAACAGATTGTTGAAGCTAAATCTTCTTAGCTTAAATTACCAATTACATTTTATAGATTAATTCATCATGTAAATGGCAATAAATAACAATTATGATGTAGTTTTAAAACATAAAAACAAAATAAAAACACGCAGTTTATTATTATTTTGATTATTTTTGTTTGATTCTTAACTTAATAGACTATACACGAATGATTTATCAAAACTTTTCCAGTGAAAAAAAGGCAAATCTGAAAAAAAAACTGATTATTTTACTTCATTTTTTTGTGTCTTCATTAATCACCGAATTTTAGATCGGTATAAAAACACTCACATGTGTACGGTATGATTAATGGATGCAAAAACAATCACCTTGTGCCTTTCCTGTTTTTGGTAAGATGAATCAAAGTTCGCAAACAAAGCAAGTTGTATCACCACTAATAATAGTACTAATAATAATACTAGTAATCATATAAATAATGCTGGTACTATCATATGTTGAATGAAGTTTTTATATTTATTAACAATTTTAATGTCAAAATTATAGGCAGCCAAAAAAACTAATAAATTATTTTTTATAAAAAAACAATAAGTAAAACATCTAGAATAACATCATTTTTGTTATTTAACAAGTTAGATATTATGAAACAAGAGAATATTAAACGTCAGTTATTAGAGAAGATAACTGGAAAGTCAATCTTGAATAAGGCATTCATTTTCAAATAAAACAGTTTAATCCTAAAAGTAGATAAGTAGTTTTTAAGTAAAAAACTAGTTTATACGCCAGTTAGTGAACTTTATATATCCATGCCATAGCGAAGTCAACAATTATAAGCAAAGATGGATAACGGCTAGCAGTGGAATCCAGGACGCGCATTTCGTCCTATTTGGGACTCGTCAGCTGGATGTACCTGCATCTCAGAGTTGATGTTTACTCTGGGACTCGAACCCAATAACGTTCGCTTCAAATGCCATCGCGTTATCCACTCACATATTGAGTCCTGATAGCCACTTGCTTGTGCAATGGGAAGATTCAAACAAACAACACTAAGTGAATTTAAACTTCACCCCATTTCACAAGTAAGTGGCTATCAGGACTTAGTAGCTGAGTGGATAACGCGATGGCGTTTGAAGCGAAAGGTACTGGGCTAGAGTCCCAGAGTGTAGTCAACAATTACAAACATTTTTGAAAAAAATTGATTTTTAGTGGGATTTTGTACTATCCATACCATACTGGTTACTGCTTCACAAACTATAAATAAAGTTTGATCAGTAGGCTACTAAAAACAATATGTATCTTGTGCTCAAACAATATAATTAGAGGTTTGAGTCATTAAGAATAATCTTATGAAAATACATCATGTCTACGAACCTGAACATAAGATATAAAAGATATGTTTGAAATCCGAAACTTCAAAATGTTATCTGAAAACATGTCATCATCCTTATTTTTCTCAAAGAGAGAAATATCTCTGAAAGCAACAAAACAAAAATTAAAGCAGTATTGAGAAATTTCGTGCTGCGAAAAAGGACTCAGTTTGTAGAGCAATGTAGAAATTGAATCACTTAAAGATAGGTCAGTATTTTAATGTGGTCATTACCAACTTATAAATACTTGTAAAATTATGAACGTAAGAAGGTTTGAGAGAGCGGTATCTGTAAGGATTACTAAACATTAGTGTTGAAACTTCTTTTTGTCCAAAGGCAAAGGTTTTAGAGATCCGATTTCTTAACATCTAGTGAATAACGGATATAAAATAAATGTGTTTGAAATTTTCAATCGAATCCCTTGCTTCAAATTTGATTTATTTCTATGGAAACCCTACTATCAAGCATTTTCGACATTTATTCCGTATACAGAAGGGAAGAGTGAATAATGCATTTGCTCTGCTAATTTTGACCAACCCGAAAATTCTTTAATTTACAAAGTCTTCTGGTTTGCATACAGTTCAGTTCATATTAAGTAGTTAATTCAATTATATAATCACCTATCACATCTCCTTTATGATGTTTTTGTTATCCATGAAGCCCGTATGGTTTTTATTATAAGACTGAATTCCAACATGTAGATATCCTTTAATTCCATTTATATCATTTTTACATTTTGTTCATAGAGTTTGTTATGTTGTTTGGAACTTTTCAATAGTTTGTTCATATGCTCACTATTTTTCACAGATTTGAGTTGATTAAAGCTGATTAAAGACCTTAAAATATGATGAATACATTTTGTTCTGTAAATCTTGATATTACCACCCTAATTAAAATTTATCAATGAAACGTCCAGTGCTTCCAGGTTTTCTACAGTGGTCTAACTTCAATTTACTCATGATTCCAATTATATATAGAAACAAGATATGTAAATGTCATCATCATCTTTGTCAAATAAAATTATAAATTTTCTTGTTATATAAATCAAATTAATTCCTTCAGTATTTCAATTTTCAAAACTAATTTGTATCTTAGCAACAAAGTTACAGAAAAGTGTATAGTAAATATTAATATTCATTCATGATTTGAAAACTGTAGAGAAATTGAACGAAATTTTAAATTTGTAATTTATGAGAATGATAAATTTTAAATGATATTTATATGTAAATGTCATAAAATTAAGTGAGTGTCTGAAATAAGTAATTTATTATGTTCACTCATATACGGATGACAATAATGCCAAAAAACACTACCGGCTTTCGAAATATTATATAAGTAATACTAGTTTATTTAGATTGAATGCAGTAATCATATTGCTCTAATAAATTATGTATTCTCATTGTATTATCTAAATTCATCAGATTAACTGATTATTTAAAATACATTGAAATGTATTTACTGCTAGAGTGCTGAAGTTATAAAAACTTTAAATTACGCTCTATATTCAATAATGAATAGTAATAAGGTGTCTGAAGGATAATGTGGAGTTCACGCTAATTAATAACACCTTCCTGCATTATTCCGTATCTGATTTCAATTACAAAATACAATACTTTAAAGTGTATATTCGGATTTCCCTGTAACATGAACCATAGCTCATATGTAACTGCTAGAGTACCGATTGGACGGTCTTAGGAATTACTAGGTGAAATATAAATTAGACTATTTCGTATTATCACAGACAAGCATAAATAAATAAAAATATTCAGACGGAACAATCTCAGCGTATATAATGTGTGCGTTTTGATAACCTGTCATTCACATGGGCTACTCATTCAAACCTCATGCTAAATAGTTTGGTGATTCTATTGTCTAATTTTATGTCTAAGCGTATATAAGCCTCCATCTTGACGAATACTTTTTCACATGTTACTAGATATTGGCAAAGTATGTGAAAATTATTATGGTGTATTTGTATTGTAAGATTGATGAACTTTTCCCCAAATTTTGCTATAACACGGTCACCATAGAAGTAAGCCAAAGACAAAGTGTGAGTTTGCTCTAAGCCATACTCATGAGATAAATATCCAGTTTTGTGAATGTTTTCCGATCGAAATATTTTTGTTTTAGCTCTCACCTTCGGGAATCATATCTATGCTAATCTATATCATGAGAAACCTATCACAAGTTGATATTACAGGATAAAAAGGCAAAATCAAACTTTGACTCATGAATTTGGTAAATGTTACTTGGTTTTCTAATTCAATATGATGATTATTCAGTGATATCTAGTTTACTTTCGATGTGCTATTTTATTCAGTGTAATATCAATTTACTTCAGTGTTATATTTATTCAAGATATGATATTCTTGGATTAAGTTGATGTGAACTACGTTCAGTATGACATTCAGTGTGTGATTTGTTAAAACTCTGGATATTTTTCATATGTGATTTCATTCTAATTAATGATGAAAATGTATGTACAATTAATACATAATGAGTGTATTTTTGATGAGGTTTGTGGTGAATAAATCTTCACTTGTGCCAGTCTTTGTATTCTCACTTCTTGTTTTGGGGACTGCAACACTATCTCGTTATTTTTTACAAGTATAAGTAATAAACGACGCGAATACAACTTAAGTTTAAGAGCTAAATCGTTTATACTGAATTTGAAGTTTAATTTTATATGTTTATGTGCATTCCCACGTAAAGAAAGTTAAAGGGTAGTAAATTTCATCTTTTTGAAGGCTGCTAATAAATGTCTAGAGTTTCACTGTCACAGACACATGTTCTTCTGAACACACTCGACGGTCAGACTTTAAGAAGTGTTCTTACTTGAGGTGGACTAAGGCCTGGTAGTTTTTTACTTCGACTCCCTGACTGAGAGATTAGGTCTGCTTCAATACATTTATTGCTTCATATTGGTATTAGTTCTAACCATACTATCCTCGAAGCTGAACATCAGGTAAGTGAAAAAAATATGCATCTGTTATTTAACATGAAGAGGAAGTCAGTAATGGTGAAATAGGAAGCAATCAATTGGAATGGCATGGCTCAGCCGAGCAAGCATAGTTAATTTATATAAATTATTGTCTTTGTATAGAATATATTAATTTCTTCCTGGCACAAATATGTTCTTTAGAATTGATAAACATCATATTGCTGATTGTGACGTACGACGAGTCAGTATAGGCAATGATGTGACTTTCATCATCATCAGCATCATATTTTAAGCTTGGTCAAAGCGTTATAGGCTTCTGACATAGTCCTCCATTAACTTATTTGTCAGGTTAAACAACGTGTTGAAATTGCAACGGCAACTAAATACCCGATATAAATAGCTTTACACGTTTTCCACACTTACACTTAGCCGGTCATACAACCACATCTGATCGCATTCCGGTAAACCGCGCAACACATGACTAGTCATCCCAAAACCCATACATCTTGATATCTTGATCTATAATTAAAATATACATTCAAAATCCATCATTATCAAACTTCTGCTATCATTATCTTTGAGATCGTTAGGTAAGAAGAAATTTCATACAGTAGCATTGTAGTGGTAAATAAGTTCCCAAAATAAATAGTTCTGTAAGTCTTCGACATTGGATGCTGACCACGTTGGTTTTAATGGACTCACCTAGCTGAAGGCGCTCGGTTATGCATCCGCACCAGATCACGAGTTGGAACGATGTTCCCAACTTCTCCTGCGATCGCTATCCGGTTTAGATCAGTCACATCTCGATATGTTGATAATCTATGAAATATATGTTCGAACCTCCTCGCTCTTGACTTTTGATTTCACTGGGTGGGCACGATTCAATTATAGAAGTTATTACTGGTTAAAGTGTTGTCAAACTAAAATACCCATCGTGTCTTCAACATTCTCAAATTCTGTGGTCCCGTGATCTCTTCAAAACTATTAAAGGTTCGCTTACTGAAAACTGGTTGTTCTTCATGTTCAATGGATTCAAGTGAGGATACTTGCTTTACTGAACGGGAGTCATGGTCCGTAGTGTCGCTTCAAAAACAACTTTCATCCTCTCATTAACGTTCCACATCTTTTTCATGTTTTTTCCATGTCACCAAACATTTTGCATCTATTTTCGATTACAATTACTTGTTTAACTCATAAGAAGCTTCAAATAACTTCTAGGGGTGTCAATTACTGAAAGGCAACTTCACGGTTTCTTTCACTATTATTTACAGAAGTCCCATTTGACTCAAAACAAAATAAAAAATTTAGGCAAAAATTCTGCTCATTTTCTTTAAAGCTCCCTTTAACACAACAGTATTTTTCATATTTCTATTTACCGTGTGTTTAGAATCTTCATTTCAATTTGACCTTGAGGCAACAGTATCGATGTTTTTCGAAAAGCGTTATGGATTACAGCTCATCCATCAAGTTGTACAATACTTCTCCAGTCACTGCAATATGCTTCGATCCTTCAAGAAGAGAAGTGATAACGGGGTTTGAGGGTACAAAAGTTATTTATAACCAGTTTTAGATGGCGGAATTACGTATTGGGATGTTATAAACGGCCGGAAAGTTAAAAATCTTAATATTCACACCTCATGGGTCACATCGATTTACTATTGGTATGTAACAAACTATTGATCATGAAAAAAATTATAGGGAGTCAATGAAGACTGTCATAACTATGAGTCATGAAGGTATCGTTGCCTTTTGGCAAGGGCTGTTATTAATCGATTATTATAATGTGAGTGGACCCAAAAGATGATGAATGTATTTTATGGAATTTAATATAAAACAGTGTAAAACGGGTTAACCTCGACAGATTTTGAAACGGCTATAGTTTACATTCGATAGGTTCACAGGTCAGAATTATACCTCCATAATATTGTGGAGGCCTAATATTAAAACTGTATTGGAGTAAAAGTTATGAGAGTTTGTTTAGACCTAGTGACTGACTTGGCAGCCACATATTTTATCTTCACCGAGCACTTCAGATTCAGATACAGGTTTGCGTAGTGAGGATAGAAGGCCTATGGCCTATGTTACTCCTTTTCTAGTATGCTTCTATGAGTGTCCAGTCTTCTCTTGAATGCGTCATTTGAAGGCGCGGACACCACTGCTTTGGGTAACATGTTACAAGAATTGATGACTAGGTGTGAAAGTCTGTATGCCATAAGTATTTTATTCATTCTTGTCTTTCATACTCGCTTGCTATGTCCTCTGAGATGTCCGGCTCCAGTGGGATGAAAAAGAGAGAATATATTAGGTCCAAAATCATTTCCTAGTATGTCGTTTAGGTGAACTATGATTGCCCCACCACCAAACCATCCAGCTCAGAGAACTAAACTCCATCAAAGTCATCCACTTGAGCTAAAATCTTCATCACCATGTTAGGTCCAAAATCATTTCTTAGTATTCTATATATTAAAATCAGATCACCTCTTCATCTACGATAGGACAGAGTGAAGAGGTTTAGCTTTTCAATTCTCTCTTTGTATGGGAAACCCTGAAGCTCTGAAATTGCACGGGTAGCTACCCTTTGTACATTTTCTAGGATATCCAAGTCACTCTCTAAATAGGAGCTTGCAGCATGAACGCAGTTCTCAAACTTAGTTCTCACTAAGGTTGTGTATACTGTAGTGAACATGGTAGCATCTAACTTGATGAATGTCCATCTTAAAGCCCATAGGGTCCTAAACCCCTTGGCTGCAACCTCCTGGCAATGGACCGTGGTCTTAGGACTATGAATCACTATCACCCTAAGATCCTTTTGAGACTGGATCACGAGTACAGGCTTTTCCTTTATGCTGTACCTATTTACTTTTGTATTCCCAAAGTGCATGTAGACACACTCTGCCCCATTGATAGGCATCAGCCACTTTTAGACCAGTTAATAACCATATTTAAGTCTGCTTGAAATGCCCATGCATCTGCATCTCTTATTATTTCTTGCTAGGATTTTACCTCGTCAGCGTATAATAACATTGGGGAATCTACTATACTTGGGAGAGCATTTACATACAGTATAAAAAGTAGAGGACCCAGGGCAGAACTTAAAGGTACTCCATTAGGTATTGGTCTGCAGGTGGAGCACTCCGAATTTATTCTTACTTTCTGTCTACAACAAACTAGGAAATCTTTAAGCCATTTTAAAAAAGGTCTGGAAATACCAAGATTTTCTATCTTCAAGATTAGTCTATTTGTTGGCACCTTGTCAAATATTATTCCGAAGTCTATGTAGACCATATCCACTGATTTTTCGTTATCTAGAGCCTTTGTCCAATGCTCCTCTGCTATAAGAAGGTTCGTTGTACAAGATAAACCCTTTTTAAAACCATGTTGTTCACTGTTTAACAGGTTATTGGTTTCCATAAATGTCATTATGGTCTGTTTGACCATTCTTTCCAATATTTTAACCACAACACTGGTGAAGCTGACATGTCTTTATTTCGAAGAAGTTGTCTCGGTCCTGTTTTATGTATTGGAGTGACGATTGCATCCTTCTAGTTCGTGGGTAACACACCTTGGTCAAGTGACATATTGAATATCACAGTCAGTGGGGCTGCGATATATTGTGAAATATATCTCAGGAATTTGGGTGTAATTCATCCGGATCTGCTGACTTTTCCTCGTCTATAGTGCTAAGAGCCTTAAGTACATCGTCTTGATCCAATTTTATGATGAGCAGACGGTTTATTAGCTTTTTATTTGGGTCTAGTTCTTCATATACATTAGGTGTCTAAGTGAAAACTGCTCCAAAATAGTTCACCATAACCGCTGCTTCTTCTTGATCGTCTCTTATTAATTCAGATTCACTCTCTTCCTAAGTTAGGTTGAAAATTCAGTACTTCATCCCTGTTTTGTAATTTATGTACGAGAAAAATCTCTTAGATTGCTTGAGTGCGGATTGTGTCAACTGAATTTTATATTTCCTCTGAGATTCCAGGATTTTAATTATGCACTTGTTTCTTATTGATCGGTAGCGTTCTATTGTACTTGCTGTATCAAGGCTGATAGCACCATTCCAACATTTTTTATTTTGTCTTAGTAAGTGCCTAATATCCTGGCCTATTCAGGGATGACCGTGTTTCTTCTTCTTCGGGACTGTCCAGGGTATATATGGTTGATTTACCCGATTGTATAGCTGCCTAAAATGAGTAAATGCCTCTTGTACTAATGTCCTTGAGTCAATTTTCCAGTTTTCAGCCGATGCTGATGAGTTGATTACCTCCATATCTGCCTTCCATATATTAGAACGGGATGACGCAACTGTTTGACAAGCTATCTCAGCCATGAATTTGAATAGGATGACTGCACGGTCGCTTCTCTCTAGAGGTGTCGGGAAAGTCATTTGGCCGACGTCGTCACCGTATGTGAAGAGGGACGAAGAGCCCTGTAGGTCATATCTCGTGGAATCTCTAATGTCTTGGAATAAAGCTAGTGAAGTTGAGGTTTCTAACAGTTAGCAATCGAATGACATTATCGATGACCCTACTTCTAAGTCAATCCAGTTTATATACGGTGCATTAAAGTTGCCTAATATAAGGCTTTTTCTCCTATTACACCAGGACTTAAGTTTTCTTAGGAGGAAGTCATCTACTACACATTCTGGACTGCGATATACTACGACTAACTCAATATCTTGTCGTCGACATTTCAACTTGAAACGCACCAATTCACATGTCCCATTGCCTCAGCAGGTCGTATGATTAAGGTACTTCTCGTGTACAGGATATCTCCGCCGTCTCATGGTTTAATCTATCAGCCCTACTGGATTTAAAACCAGTCAACTGAATTTCATTATCAAAAACTTCTGACGTTAACTATGTTTCTGAGACAGCAATAACACCCGGTTTTTCTATATCTACGATTGTCTTGTGCTCTGACATTTTATTTATTAGGCTGCGAGCATTTGTGTAGTCTAATTTTAACTCCGTGGAGAACTTTCCCTTACCACCCAGAGTGGTTTGGGAATAGTTTTGCTCCAAACTTCCACGATGTGAAAACCCTTAAGGACAAGGATTATTTCACCGTTTTGGCGGCGCTCATTTATTTTTACTTCTTTAGCTCATCTTTTAATGCGGTCGACCAGGCTGAGGAACTCTCGGACGTATATTCCGGATCCAATCAGTTTGCGTGAGTTTTCCAGTATCATGCTTCTTTCTTCAACCGTAGCAAAGGTAACCTTTAATAGGTGGCTTTCCTGATTTCTTTCAGAAACCACGTTTTGTTCTATTCTATAATGCTTACGTATGCTAATTCCAGAGACTGCTTCTGGGAGTAGCTTGCTTATTAAGCATTTAATATGACTGAGGTCGTGCTCAAATCTAGCCTTTGGTTTCTTATCGGAAGATTCTCTCAACTTATGAAAATTGACTGACCTATCAGTGAGGTCTGTCTCGACACTCTGTGGAACTTTAGTTCCTGGAACTGTCTCTTACCTGCAATTCGTTTACAATGCGGCGTCAATAACAGAGGTCGCATTTTGTTTCCTTATTTTCTTTTTGCTGGGTATGACTGTGGGCCACACATTTACTTAATATTGTCTCTTGATCACATCCTCTACACCTATCAGACTTGGCCTCCCCAAAGTTTGTTTTGCGTTGGTATGTAAATCTCGAACTGAACCCATAGATTCACATACCTTAGTACTGTCTTTAGCTAGTTTCTTCTTTGCGCGCTTTTTCTTTCTTCTTGTGATCATGCCTACATCTGTGAGCCTGTTATCTGCTTCCCTGATCGGGCCCACCTTTATGATCTAATTCAAATCCAGAGCTGGACTCATGATAACGCTCTCTATTTCTTCAAAAGTGGAATTCTGCTCATCTACCGCCGCTTGTTCATCTGAGGGCAATTTTCTAGCTATGTTTAGCAGCTCAATCACCTCTAAAATCAACAGGGACTTTGTAGAACAACATGCTTTGCACAGCCAATGTGTTATTGGCTTGCAGAACCTCTTATATGCAGCCGGTGTGAGTCCGGTGCACACAATGTGATACCACTTATTGCAGTCATCACATTGCATCCCATCATCGACAGGGAAATAGCATGTAGATCTGCCACAACGATGTTTTACTTGCGCCACAAATTTTTCAGTAATCTCGCAGCGAAAACCGATCTTCAGATAGAGTGCCTTTTAAAGTTCGATAGGTGATAGACACACAAACAAAGACAGAGGTTTGTATATAACTGTACCAAATAACAATAAAAATTCTGACTACGGTAGTTTCAAAAAGACCTTAACACGTATGGATACAAAAAAATATTCAAAGTTATACTCAACGAGGGAAAATAAATGCATGTGCTCTTAGTTTTTTGTATCTGTACTCAAAAATTTCAGATGATAAACGTCTTTAAAAAAAGTAGTACTCTTGGAGATCACTTTAACTGAAATAAATCCAATTAAAGCAATAATAGTAGTCTTGATGTGTAACTAAACGATAAGTACTGTAAAATATACTCAGAGGGAAAATACCACTGTCCTTTTCAGATAGTGCGCATGCATCATGAATTTTTGGAGTGGTTTTGTAATAATCACAACATTTGCATTATCTCACATGTTAGCATCCAAATATTCAATGTCTGACTTAAAACAGTATTAGTCTCCCAGTTCTGGCTGAATTGTTTTGGATAAATTATATGGCTGAAAAAAACGGAATTAAACGAACTTGACCTCGTGTACTTGCCTAAATTATGCCATTGTGTCATAAAAACTTCTACGAATTGAACATGTAAGTCTGTCTCACCATGTAATCAGGCGTTTTTAAGTGGTGAAACAATGCTTTGTCGTTAATTGTTTAGAATGGGATAATCTATAATGTCTGAGGTTGCAAAGTTTGATTTCAGATTAGTTTATAAGTACGTACAGTATCCATAAGTCTACAAATATTAATGAGTACACTGAACAACAAAGTTAAATATATACGTTTATATGTATGTATTTATATGTGAGCGCAAGATAAATAAGAAAACACATGGAGTTGTATTTAGAATACCAAGCGGTGGACTTATTAACATAGGTACTTCAGAAATTACAGATTCGAACTATACTATTTTCAGGACAGCCCAAAAACGATAACCTTTTGATACACAAATATAATGACGACATGAGTAAAGAGGTATTATGTATTTAAACAGAGCCAGAAATAGATCAAAGTATTTCATGTCCACCATGCAGGAATATGCTCACACGTTTTGGTTGTATGTCTCCAGTTATCAGCGTTCGTTAAGACTAACATGGTGAAAACTAACTCCAAGTGTTTACGAGGCTATTTATTTTATGGAGATTATGTTGTTACAACTTTTTACAGTCATTTGGTTGCATTGATGTTTCCATAAAATGTTAAAAAGTAAACTATATCCAATCACATTGTCTTACTTACAAGAAGTTTATTTCTATTTAGAATTAAACTACTCAATTCGGAATTAGTTTGGTCGCTTAGAGTGGATGCAGATAAGTGACTAAAATTGGTTTGTTTATGGTATTTAAAATTCTTAAGTCCTTAGATCCAAATCTTGGCCATTTATTAATAAAACTTCATCAGTTTAATAATGACAGGCCTTCGAAACTTCAAATGACTTTAATGAATGACTTTTCTATAATTTCTAACGAAATATGCTGAATTTTCAGAATTTATAGACTGTTCATATGTAGGACTAAAAGATCTCATGTGGTCAATTACTTTTTTAAACCTTTTGTTGGTTGTAAAGCTAACAGAATTAATTTTCGAAAACAAAATAAGGCGTTTTGTAGCTCAACAATCAAATGTAAATTATAAAAGGTCATATCGAACGACTGAAGTCTATGTCAGAAAACTGACTCGAAATCTTGATTTTTCATCTTTCTTTGAATCGCGCCATTATGTCATTTGTGCCTGTAAAGGTAGTTGAGAAAAGATTAGAAAAGACTTATGATTAAAAGCCACTGAACGAAGCGGGATATAGAGGGGTATAATTCAATTTAAAAGTTAAAATCATAAATTATTCATCGGCTAAACATGCTTCAAAATGGGATTACTGATAGATAGGTGTTATATCTATCCTAAAATGTCATTTGTAATTAAAAGTAAGGAAAATATGTTTTAATTATTATCAATTAACAACAACTAGCTTATTAGAATAATAAAGCGTCTTAAATTCTGAGCTGTAAGTGTAACTCATTTCCGATTGTGTAGGTAGCGCTTGATTTTACAAAAACGCATGTTATCGATACTATTTTTACCAATTGGACTGTATTTATTTGTTAATTTGAATGTAATTTATCGGTCTGCAGTTATTCTACCACTGTTTTAAAACGACTTATCTGTGTAAAGATGGTTATTTGCAGCTAGATTCGTGGTTATTTGGCTTTTTTCACTGGAAAAATAAGGGAGATAAAGTATGCAAGACTACATATTGTCTTTTTACTTTAAACTATGAGTAAATTTTCTTCATAATTTAACTCTAGCTATACCGGCCAGTCTACACTTGTTTGGTCGTTGATAACTTGAAAGAATTTATTTGCGGAACTGGTAACGGATTATTAATATTTACAATCGATAAACGTATGTCTTTATTTCACTATTGTAAAGTAATTCACATTTCATCGTTTCACCTGTTTCAAATGGTTTTTGATCAAAGAAATCAAACACGAGGAAGGTCACATTACTTCATTTTATTTTACTAAAATCAAACTTGATATCCGTATAAGGAAAACCGGATAAGCATTAGTGAGGCTTTTAGCCAGATCCCAGATAAAATAAGTCAAATAAATCTTATTCTTAAAATACACCACTTAAACCATTCATCTTCATTGCTTCATAACACATCTTTCTCGAGTCCAAATCAACCTATGTTCACCTAAATACTTTTTTGCTGTTGAAGCGTTTTTATATTAACAGGTGAAAATAAATGCCAAAGTAATGACCGAATGATCACGTAATTACACACAACAAATTTAATCAAACACAAATGTCTTCATTCAGCGTTTTAATCAAAATAGAACATTTCTCAGTTTTGATGGAATTTAACTTTCTTATTTCTCAGACAGATAAGAGATCAAATATATTTATGAGTTCCCAAATGTAGAACAGTCGTAGACGCATTAATGAATCGTGTAACGGAAAGTAGTTAATTTATACTACGGCTGAGCATAAAGAAAGTAAGCTCTTGCCAAAATCTTTGAAAGATTATGGTTATGTTACTTCAACTTAAAATGAGACTCAAATCTGTCAATGTTTTGATATATTAACCCAAACTTTAGCGTAATTTTCGGTTGCTTGCGACGATGTATTTAGGGCCTAAAGTATTCTCAAGGAAAAGTCTTGATGAAAACACAGCCGATCCCTAGTTTCTGTAACAAATTGAGTCTCAAGAAAATAAAGTGAACGTCTTTACCAAACTTCCATTAGTAGCTTGTCACTTCCAGGCTTTCAACGCTGGTCTCACAACTACCGGTTCATGATCTTAATTAAAACTTAACAATCTCTACAACCCTATACTAATAAACCTTTGTCCATAAGACACCTTTTTAGATTTCGTACACACCAAACCCAGCTGTAATCAAGTCTTTCAAGATAAAAGTTAATGTTAATTTTCACGTCTTGAAAATAAAGTGTGAAATAAGATCACTGTTAAACTTACTTTTAGATCATTGATATTAATAGTGAAATTTCATCTTTTAATTAAAAGACCGTTCGACAGGAAAGTTTCTTAATGTCCATGAGAAGAGGCATCTACAAGGACATGCGGATGTGGTACGTTGTCTAGTCAGCCTTGAAAACCGCATCTTCTCAGGGGGGTAAGTTAGCGAATATTACAAGTAAATTACTACATGTTTTGGTTTTAGTTTTTACCAAAGTGAGAAATGAAATAAAAGATGAAAGTTTAAGTACTGACTATATCCCACATAACCCAGGTTTTTAGATTTCCTGGTAATTAGGAAAAATAATATCCTTAAAATACAAGTATTTTTGTCAGAGAAACCTGATTGTGTGATAAGTCAAATTCTGTTACATGTAATCTATTTTACATTAGATAAATTTGACGTTGCATGCAATCAGAGATTAGAGTCTATTATGAATTTTGTAACTAGTTGTTAATTTCTGGATAACTTTGGACTTAAAACGGCATACTAAGTATTGCTCTTCTCACAAAACTACCTTTCAACTTCAACAGTTAACATTTGGGTTTCCTAAGAGAAGAGTGCCTAGTAATATGCAAAAACTGGAAATGTCTGAGCCACGCTCCATACATCTGTTTGGCTTTGAATAAATTTGTTTTGTTCCGGTAGTATTAACCAAGTTTCTGTGATTATTATCAAGAGAATAAACTAAAAATCAAAAGTAGGTAATAAATGATTTCACATAACAGATTTATAAGAAAACAATTGTGTAGATGCTCACTTAAAATATACCGTGAATCTAGCCAATCTTTGCATATTTTCTAAAATTTTACAACATATTTTTTGATAGTTTAGAACGCATTCATTCCTAACTACCCAGTAAAGATAAAATAATGGCAGGAACCAATATGGATTGTAATATTTACTGATACTAATTAAAATTTGCATGAGTTCACTTTATTGCCTGTATGACAGTTATTACTTGGCCTTTTTGATCAGCTGCCAGGTGTACCAATGACCTTGTGATGTTTAGTATGTAGAGGTGAGCTGTTTCTCAATCATAAATCCCAAATAAACCAGAATTTATTTCACATTTATTAATCCAACACGTACAATTAAGAAACAAGAGAGAATTACAAGAATTCGATTTATACCTGTTACATAAACAGTGTTTGGTTGTATATAAGGACAGTGAAGAGATAATTTAATTCAAATAACACTGTCCTCCTAAATTTCTAGCCAGACTAGTAAAATGCCCCACTATTTACAAATCATCTATGTAATCAAAAACATTTCGCAATTTATGAGAAATATTATCAGTTTTGAAAAATGTATTAACTGGTACGAATTTTAAACAACCAGAAATAAGGAAATAACAGGACCCATTATATTTTACTATTAACACAACTGATAGCAGGGAAATAAATATACTATCAGTCCGTAATAAATATTATTCTCTTTGGAAAAAAACTGAAGGCTGCTTAGACCTAGTAACTTAGTAAGTGAGACTTGAGCGTTAGAAATCGATTGACAATGAGTAGATATTTTACTGTGAACATAAACACTAAATTTATGATATATCCAGTAAACGAGTCATTAGTAAGACGAAATATGTGTTCTAAATTATAATTATTTGAAATATCCGAAATTCACTCTAAATAACGGTGAAAAGTAAAAACTTCCTTTGAATAGTTTGGGTAGCTACAGTTTAACACATTCTCAAAAATACCGATTTATTCTAAAACGCAAAAAATTTTTGTCACTGAAATAGTTTATACAAACACACTCATATCGTAAACATTTTATTAACTCTATTTCAAATTTTTTGTATAATAAAAAAGTGGTTCGCTCCATTTCCGCTACATATGATGTAATAAATAACTATTATATACGTATTCCAAGTTCAAAATATATTGTGAAATCCGTTTTACTCAATCTCCTCCAAGAAAATTCATTTATTTAACACTTTATTTCATCTTAATTTCAAATAAAATCAAGATTTGATGGTCAAATCATTGTTTACGACACATGTGGTAAATTAGATCCGACAACTAGAATTTTACTGAAGATCCCTAGAGCTCATGATGGAATTATATCTTGTTTAGTCAAAGCTCATAATGTATATGATCATCAAAAGTTAGTGATCAGTGGAAGTTTTGACAGACATGTAAAAATCTGGAATGATGAGGGACAATTGATGCACACAATTGAAAACTTCAGTAATGTTGTATTCAGTAAGTTGCATTCTTTTGTTATTGGCGAATACCTGTAACACGATCAGTTTACTTAAGCTATAGGTTAAATACCAGAAAATATTGTTACACTCTTGATAACTGTTTTTGATTTTCATTGTTCATGTAAATGTAAGGTTTCGTATTTGTAGATAGTCCGGTATGATTTTAAATTCTACCAAAAATAATTTCCGAATAAAAAGATTCTTAATTTTTTCTGTATGATAAATTAATGATCAGTGTAGCAGAAGTTCATCTTATATAAAGGAGACTAAAGCTGTCCTTATTTGTTGTTCAGTGTGCTAGTGCGTATTATGTAAATATGACAATTTTATTAGTTTGTACGGGATATTATTCAAAGACTGCTCTAGTTTGAATACAATAATAATCTATTTAGGTTTGACTGAAATAAACTGTTGAGTTACTTGAAACAGCCAAGTTACTAATAATATTTGATAGAATATTTCATAGAAACATGAATTCGAATAATTATTTATCAATGAGCTGGAACTTTTGCAGCCTTTCATAAAGAAGAAACTCGACAGTCTGTTTTTTGTTTGCTTAATAGACTTTTGACATTTTGAACTTGACATGATTTTGTACGTAAACATTATCGAGCCTTGTACGACAATTTTTTAGCCTCACATAACCTTTTTCTCAGTCAAAGTAGTACTCTCTTAACCAAGTGAGAAATACATATTGTACAGGTAAAAAATGGACTCTGAAAACGCCTGTTTAAAAAAATCAATCATGAAAGTTTGGTTGAAGTTTTATTGTAAATGTAATTAAATTAGATAGTGCTTCTAAATTACAGGACCATAAAGAGGCAATTAAAGGCTGCATGCCTGTAAGCTTGGAAGCATACATTCAATTTATCCATCGAGAAGAACTGATTACTTTCTTTATAACGTACTAGAGCAATATATTTGTGACTCGACTTTGAATACAAAATCCTGAACAAGACGTTTTGATTTTCTGTAGTTATGTTAACAGGGATGTTTTCTTGATTTTGCTACAGATAGTTAAAATGAAAACTTGCTTGCTATAAATTATTTTGGCTTTATATAAGTTTATCATACGCTTAATTTAGTATGATAGAATCATAAATGACATAACTACAATCGTGAATTACTTTACAAATAAAAGGTATCTTATGTAGTAGAGAATTGTTAATATCCTGTAAAGTTATTGTATAATGCTATTTTATCCTTCAGATATGATTCACTACGTGACAGACTTTTTAATGTTTTATTTCAACTAACTATAGGCATAGCTCATATCCCCACTACTGATACATTTTGGGTCACGTCAGGAAGTTGTCACGCTAGAATATTTGATGTTCAAACAGGTGAAGACGTGAGTGTAATACGTAATAAATAGAATTCATACTTTGAGTGACAAAATAATTAGGCTTAAACAATCAAAATGATGATAATAAATGTTTTTTTTGTTGTGTCCCATTGAGTAGAAAATTTGATGCCTGACGTTTTGTGACATAATGTGATTCACTTCTTCAGAGTAAATAAACATGTCGGACTATTTAGTAAATTACTCGCTAAACATATAATTTATAGCTTCCGAAGTTTGCAGTTTTCTGAAAAACGTCGTTTTTCTCTAAACTTAAACATTATGTTTACGAATCAAGCCAGCCTAAACTAGAGAACCACTTTTCCACTTCGGTTAGACCTTATTTTAACAGATTTTAGAGAAAAAAGCTACATTCGGTTAAATTGTTGATTAAAGGTAGTCAGTTTCTTCTATGGGGAATTAGTAATGATATAAATGTTGAGGTGGAATTTTTATTCCTGATAGGTTATCTGTTTTACAGAAATATCTAGAACATTATATACAAATAGCTAATACTGAAATTAGTATTTTCGAATGAATGACATCTTGAAATCTGTGAACAAATGGTTAAAAACTGAAATACTCAATTAAAGCAGTACGTGAAACATTAAAGTAGACTGCAGGAGATAACCTTTTCTTAAGACAGTTATCAGATCACTGCAATCTTGGAGGTCACTTTTTTTCTGTTTCCACGACACGATTTAAATTTCTTTGAGAATTTTTACATTCACATAACAGTTAAACTTTTGTATAATAATAGAAACTTCTTGAAAGTCCTAAAATTTAAAAAAATAAGAGTCGTTATGTGGTATTAAATTTTTGTAACTAGTCATATAGACATAATGGATCTGGATCTGTGATATCTGATACCTTTTAATTTGTTCATTCATTCGCGACACCACTTCACATTCATACCTTGTTCTCAAATATATCCCTTTATTTGGAAGGCAACTAATTAGTTAGGACTGGTAATCATGTCAAATTTACAATTTGGAAATAATAGATTTTGATTATTATAGTTTTATAACATTACTCTCGTTTTATTAGGTAACAGAATATGTAAATACTTTTATGAATTGGGAAAAACGTCCTTATCAGTTACGTTTGATCACTTTTTGCCCAGACTTAAATATGATAGTTGGTAAGTTTTAACAATAGTAACAGTCATGAAAATATATGAAAATATTAATTTTTCGATAACTTTTTCAGTTTTTTGTAAATTTATTCGTGTATTACAAACACAGAACACTCGATAATAGTCAGTTGAAACAAAGCTTCATGTTTATTTAGTTTACTCAAAACCAGTAAAAGATAAACATTCGTCGAGATTGAAACTGGAAATCAGTAATATAAACTGATATGACTAGCAGCCATAACTGAGAATGAAAAGTACTCATAACTACAAAGTTCGTGAAAAAAACATAACAAAACCAAAGTGATCAAAATAGTCACAGATGAACAACTGAAAAAAAAGCTCAAGCTGCAACTACAAAATGAAGTGAAATTAACATAATATAGTGATTTATAAGCCTTGTATTATCCTGTTGTTAATATTCAAGATTGGGTTTTGATATGAATATTTTGGGATGCAAACCCTTAGAAATGAATATCATACCCCTCGCCTTTCTGGACTCGATAGTTCACGGGATAGTTCATTGCTAGTTAAAGCGGTAGTTAGCGTATTCATGTCTTTAAGTGGGCATGAGCATACTCAGATGATGAGTTCGTAAGCACGCGTCCCTGTGTATTCTGGTAGCTTCAATCTAAATGTGATAAATAATACTTTAATAACAACGTAGTTCAATTAAAAGACATAATCACTAAACATGTTTTCTTTTTAAATCAACTAATCAGTTAATAATTACGGAAACCCATACAATGGAAAGAAGACAGCCACCTAATACACTGGGAATATTTTTTTATTAATTGAGTTATGTCAGAATGATAATCTCTCGATGATTCATAGGAATTAGTCACATGTCTTTGGACTGAAAAAAGATACTTCTATTTTTTTAAAAGTATGCCAGTAAGTGATTAAAGATGTGTTTACTTGTGGTTCAAAATAATTTTCGAAAAGGAATAGATGAATTCAATTTTTTAACTATTTGAAGAGTTGCTTTCACAAATTAGATTTTGTTGTCATAAATGTGGATACGCTAATAATACCTTCAAAACCATGAAGTTTATGTTCATATAATGTAATAAGCACAATTTCTAAATAACAGTTTACATGCTACACAAAGTAGATATAGTCACACTAATCAATTTTGCAAAAAACCAACTAACATTTTCCTTCTCACTTATCTGGATTGCAGTTGAGAGGAATCCCATTCATGACATTTAGCAGATATCTACAGTTTGAGCTACACGATGTAGTTGATAAGTAACTTTAGTTTAATTCCTTCTTCTGTTCCCTACAATCGTCCAAAAGTCTACTTGTATGGAATTATATTCCTCCAGTTTTTAAATATTTCATTTACGAATTGAAATAAATACCTCCAAACTGGTATATAACTTTTGTTTATTTGCAACTAATGACTGATAATAATTTTTGAGTTTCATGTTGAATATTTTTTCAAGGTTCTACAAGTCGCCAGTATTTAATAATCTGGAAGTACAACAGCGAGTCAAGTGCATTAACACTTAAAACAGAAAGTGGGATTCAGTGCTTGTGTGCAAGTAAATTAATACTTATTATTATCGTATTAAATCATTCAAAAGTCTAAATGGTACATACTTTTACTATAAGTCTGCTAGGAATAAACATTATATCTACTATTCAACAACATAAATGTTTCAACTACCAGGCTTTGGTTACAACTATAATAATACTACTCACTTAAAATTACGGAAGGCTAAGCAAAATTCAAATAGTCAAAAAAAGATCGTTCGAAAATTGAATCTGCTTGAAAAAAACTAGCAACTTACGGTAAGGCTATCGCTAATACCATATTCCAATTACATCTTTTTGGCTTATTGTATTCTCATCACAATTTCTGTGTAATATTCTAAATAATTCCGTATATGCGTATGATATATAGACAGATGTTCACTATGCTTATAGTATTGATTGATGAAAAATTGTGTTAATATCCGAATCGAGTTCATATTTATCCTACAAGTTCCATTTTATTGAGAAGATTCAGTTATGAAACGCTCTGTATAACGTGTTAACCTTACTTTAAAAGCAATAGAAATATTCATTTAGTTGAATCATGTGGAATTAATTTTTTTAATATATTTTTCTCATCGTTGACTAGAATCAGTTGGTTGCCTACCAAATGCTAAGAACCAGTGATCATCCATTTTGTTAAAGCCGAAAATTACTTAGCAGTAACTATTATCATCCTGATATGATCAAACCTAACATCTAAAAGTGCTCTAATAAACATCTGATGTCGTCTTATGAAAAAAACAATCCACATATTTTGCTGTTCCTAAACTCGACGAAATGAAATCATTTGAAGCCCAAATATTCTAAAATGATTCAACGGTGAAAAGTAATTCAGAATACCTGGTCATCCATTGGATATTTTATGATGTCGGTATGATATCACCATTTCTGCCTAATACCAATGACATAACGTTTCACTAGATGTAAAGGAAATATGCATTCTCTTGAATTCAATATTTATAATGTTACTACATTATATTATAACACGAAACTAATGGCCTCATGTTTTCTTTATCAACCTATTTTAAAATTATCTTTGAGTTTATTGAAAAATTTTACAAACGGTTGATCACCCATTTTAAGATGTATTAAGCTGTAAAGTAGGGAAATGTATCCCTACATTAGTCAAATTTGTTGTGGGCAAATTTTTGCTACCCTCTGTATTCCGTTGGAAAGGGATAAAAAAGGGAATCACTTCAACATGTCAGGAGGTCCTGGGCCACAAGAAGCACCATCACAAGGAATGGATCACTGTTGATACACTGCATAAAATTCAAGAAAGGAGGAACAAGAAGGCAGAAATCAATACCAGACGAACAAGAGCAGAAAAAGCCAAGGCACAAGCCGAATACACAGAAGTAAACAAGCAAATGAAGAGGAGCATCAGAACCGACAAACGTAAATATGTGGAAGATTTAGCAATGACGGAAGAAAAGGCTTCAAGAGAAAGAAACATGAGACAACTGTATGACACAACAAAGAAACTCGCTGGAAATTACCGTAAATCAGAACGAACAGTGAAAAGCAAGGAAGTCAAGGTAATCACCGACATTGAAGAACAATGAAACAGGTGGGTAGAACACTTCAAAGAACTCTTGAATCGACCAGCTCCACTGAACCCATCCAACATCGAAGTAGTGCCCACGGACCTCCCAATCGATGTTGGTCCACCAGTAATCGAAGAGATCAGCATGGCCATTAGACAAATCAAAAGCAGTAAAGCAGCGGGACCAGACAATATTCCGGCAGAGGCACTGAAAGCAGACGTGGCAGTAACTGCCAAGATACTCCACATCTTCTTCAGCAAGATTTAGGATGAAGAACAAATGCCGACAGACTGGAAATAAGGAATTCTGATCAAGATACCAAATAAAGGCGATCTCAGCAAGTGTGAAAACCACAGGGGTACCAATCTTCTCTCAGTGCCAGGAAAAGTCTTCAACTGGGTGTTGTTAGACAGAGTGAAGGATTCCATGGACGCTCAACTTCGAGACCAACAGGCTGGATTCCGTAAGGATCAGTCGTGTACAGACCAAATCGCAACTCTACGTATCATTGTGGAACAATCGATCGAATGGAATTCATAACTCTGCATCAACTTCATTGACTACGAGAAGGCATTTGACAGTGTGGACCGGAGAACATTATGGAAACCTCTTCGACATTACTGCATGCCTGAGAAGATAGTCAATATCATACGGAACTCCTATGATGGATTATACTGCAAAATCGTTCACGGAGGACAACTCATTGACTCGTTCGAGGTAAAGACCTGTGTCAGGCAAGGTTGTTTACTCTCACCGTTTCTCTTTCTCCTTGTGATCGACTGTATCATGAAGACCTCAACATCTGGAGGAAAGCACGGGACACAGTGGACATCTAGGATGCAGCTGGACAATCTAGACTCCGCGGATGATCTGGCTCTCCTATCACACACGCAACAACAAATGCAGGAGAAAACGACCAGTGTAGCAGCAACCTCAGCAGCAGTAGGTCTCAATATAAACAAAGGGAAAAACAAGACTCTCCGATACAATACAATATGCACCAGTCGAATTACATTTGGTGGAGAAGCTTTTGGGGATGTGGAAACCTTTACATATCTGGACACCATCATTGATGAACACGGTGGATCTGATGCAGATGTGAGGGCGAGGATCGGCAAAGCAAGAGCAACATATTTACAGCTGAACAACATCTGGAACTCAAAACAATTGTCAACCAACACCAAGGTTAGAATTTTCAATACAAATGTCAAGACAGTTCTATTGTATGGGGCAGAAGCCTGGACAACTACGAAGGCTATCTTCCAGAAGATACAGGTGTTTATTAACAGTTGTCTACGCAAGATACTTCGGATCCGTTGACCAGACACTATCAACAACAACCTACTGTGGGAGGGAACAAACCAGATTTCAGTGTAGTAAGAAATCAGGAAGAAGCGCTGGAATTGGATAGGACACACATTGGGGAAGTCACCCAACCGCGTCACAAGGCAAGCCTCACATGGAGTCCTGAAGGTCAAAGGAGAAGAGGAAGACCAAAGAACACATAACGCCGAGAAATGGAGACAGGCATGAGAAGAATGAACAAAAGTTGAATAGAACTAGAAAGGAAGACGCATGACAGAGTAAGTTGGAGAATGCTGGTCGGCGGCCAATGCTCCATTGGGAGTAACAGGCGTAAGTAAGTAAGTAATGTATTTCGCAATGATAACAAGTTATTTTCTCCACTCAAAGGTAAATTATTAAAATTTTTTAAATCAGTAACTCATATATAGCATGCTTTAAACTGGAAAATTAGTTTTTGAGTCTGTTCAATGCATTCTGTGAGGTCCAGATGTTTTTTCCTGTGAAATTGCAAGAAGAAATTTATAATTCTTAAATACAAACATTTGTCTAGTCTGTTCATTAATTTAACTATCAAATGTAAATAATTATGAATTTAATGTAGTTTCATATAATTGATAAAATTTAAGTAGATAGAATTCATTTTAAAAATGTAATTTAATTTGTTATGTCTTGAATGACTCATAGTTTTGTTTATAATTACGTTTGTTTACGTTAAAGGTTACAAACCACCCTTTTCAATATTTTCTTCTGGGTCCGATAATCATCTTTCTAGATGGGAGCGTAAAGGTCAAACCCATTTCTCATATGTGTATGTTTTTTTTGTTAAGTATTTAGTGGTCAGTAATGTGTTGAATAATATTTGTTTAAAGTCGATTGAAGATGTTGTGATGTTTTTTAATTCTTATCAATGTAAGACCCATTGTTGAAAATTATAAAAGGGGTTTAAGAAAATTAAATTCTTATTTTGAGTTAAATAAATGATAGATTTCAGATATATGTTTCCCAAATATGAAACTAAAGGGTAGCCATTTTAAATAGTAACTGTTTATACGTAGGTCGTATATCAGTAATGTAATATCGTATACTGTGTAAGGTATAAAGTCTTAATCTAGGTTTTGAATGTCCTGACAGTATAGAATCTACTAGTATTTGTAAATTATTTCAAGTGTTCCGAAATTTACTTGTTTATATTCTTTGATAGAAGTGTCAATACCAAGGTTTGATTTGATAATATCGAATAAATTGAGCATATTATCAGTAATAGAAAGGACGCATTTGCATGATCCGAAATAGAAAATTAAGTTTGCGATGTTTTCTGACTTATTGTAAATCACTACGAATTAAATCAACACAGGTTTAGACAGTACGAAGGAAGCAAAGTAAAATATTTTCAGTACCAACAAACTAAAATTGGTCTAATCATGTTAATGTCATGTTATTTCGTCTACGGCAGTTTCAAGCATTTTAGGAGCCAAATTGGCCAATTATTATTCAACAAAACAATATTTCATTTTAGTATATTTTCAATAATATTCATAGGAAAGTTATGGAATAGTTTGATGTCAATTATATTTTTCTGTTCCTTTTGAAACTACAAAAAATGATCCCAATAAAATGGTTTATAATCTCTCAAACATAGCTCTAAGTAAACATGAAATCACTCTATTGGAAAAAGTTTCAATTTGTCTAGAACTCAGAAAGAAGTATACTACCAAAATAAGAATTGAGGTGAATGGGTAAAAAGAAAAGTGTATTGATGAATTTTGTATGTATTATTCATCAGAAGATATCATTTGTGGATCTCTCTTAATGTGATCGATTGTAAATCATATCACTTAAAACTCCAAACACTATCTTTCGAAATCCATTAGACTAATAAGTAGAGACAGAGACTTATCTGCATGACCTGAACTGATAGAAAATGTTTCTATTGGTCAGTTTTGTGTCTAGATTTGAAGTCAAATTGACTTTAATCGTTTTGTGCAACACTTGTAATATAAATTGTGGCCACATTATTCAGTGCAACTTGTAAGTTTATAGACAAAGTCAAAATTTTAAATTGGACTTTTCTAATTCTGAAGAAGAAATCGTTCATCGGTAATCCTGTCACAACTAAAGAACTGATACATTTACCATTCTCATAATCTGTATCACTGAAACAGTATATTTTAGCCATGAACGTTTCACATCAGTAAGTTGTCCCAAAATATGAATACTATCGAGTTTATTATTCTCATTACAACTTCAATTTTCTATTTTAGTCAACAAGAAGAGATGATACACGAATCAATTGATACAAAGTTATCAGAATGGTTACAAGACAAATTACGTACACAAGCTGTTCAAACTAAAGAAATAGAAAAATTAAAAGCATCATTACCCAAAACGTTATTATTACCCAATAAAAGTAATATGTATTCAGCTAAACGGTCAATGACTGCCTATACATATCCTCAAGATAAATTAACAACTAGAATAAAATCTAGACAGAATACGGAGGTCATGATCAGCTATCAAAACTCAAATGCTTATAATACAAAAGAAATAGTACTTAACAAGGTAGAAAAATTTGCTATTATTTCGCTTCAAAAATTTATTTCTTAAAATTACATTTTTTTACATACTTGGATGATAATATTTAATAATAATAATAACGGTCGAAAGAGTTATACCTGGACTTTGAAGAGATTGTTATTGCACCTTCGTATAAAAAGATATTATTAGCTAGTTATATATTTCATAAATGGAGTATGTCATTAAGGTATCAGAACAACAATTTGTCCAATTACCAGTTATTCGTTAAACAACTGAAGAAGAACTTCCCTATACTGATTCGATCAATACTAATGAATAAAATACATCTACAGTTTTATTTTACTCTATATGCATTTTATAAGTCAGAATGAATTGTAAAAGTGAATCGAAAATTGTTTAATGAAAATGTTACCAATTACTCTTGAGTAATACAAATACAATGAGTTCATTTCTATGAACTGTTAAATAGCACTGTAATAAAAGGGAACTTATTTATCTTACACCAAAAAGTAAACACTTCAGAGTTGTTTTTTTAATAATTTAATGCTCATCAGATCCATACATTACAAATTTGAATATGAGATGTAAAAGTGTGTTTGAAATAAGTACTTTTTTCAATTTTATGAATAAGGTAAAACCAATCTAAAACTAGATATAAGTCTTTATATTTTTTGTAATCATAATTAGTAATACTATGATAAAAGGATCAGATTTCCTGATTTACATTCAATTGATTTATTCATGTTAAAACAAAAATTCTGTGATAACATTTTGATAACAAAATGGTTGAATTTAGTTATTTTATTATTTTAAACTATTATAGACGTTTTGAAAGGGAAGTATATTTGTAAACAACATCTAAACTCCATGTCGTATTCACCTAAAATTTACATCAGTTATAGATATTTGTTTGAACTAATTAATAATTATATATAGTTGGAATCATGAATCAATTGAAGCTAGACCACCGTAGAAAACCTGGAAGCACTAGACGGCCGTTTCGTCCTATTGTGGGACTCATCAGTGGCAGTGCGCATCCACGATCCCGCTTCGCGAGATTTGAACCCAGGACCTATCAGTCTCGCGCCAGAGCACTGGACCGATAGACCACTGTAGTGAACAAAACACTAGATGGGGACAATCGAATGTATTTAAGCAAAGATTACAGACTATCTCAATAAATTCTGATTACCAAACAATGAACAGTCAATTTGCAAATTAACAACCAATTGTTTCAATCTTCACTGTTTCTTCTCTTATTCCATTGCTCATGCATTTTCCAGACGTTTGCGTTTCATTTCAGTTCTTTCCTCATCGGTCTTCTGCCAAAATACATTCTATGTCTGACCCACACCATATACTACTTATATAGATATAAGTAGACCACACCACACCACCACTGATAGACCCCCTTATTAAATAATTAGTTAATAGTGAATTAAACAGGTAATCAATTCAAAAAATTAGAAAAGAATTTGGAGACGGAGGTAATTAAAAAAAGAAAAGGGTTTATAAATCTCGAAATAATTTTAGATATAAAAGATATTATCTATTTAGTGGATTCGATTCAGTATTTGTTGAGCAAGATAAAAAAAAAACAAATGCAACTTATTCTTTCAATCTATTCCTTCTTATACCAGGGTAAGCTACTCATGTCTAGAATTATGGAGTAGAATTTTAGACCTTCAACTCAGGACAACAGATGAAATACTATCAACATTATTTTCTATTCATTTATTTTTAGCCTATGTAATTTATATGTTAGACACTCAGTTCGATTGATGATAAATTTATTATACGAATTTCTTAGTTCGGTTAAAAGTGTAAAATTCCAAGTATAGTCAGTTGCAACTAATTAGTTATCTCTTACACATCCAATCAGCAGTTTGTATATTTAACTAACAATTCACCAGATGCGGGTAATCTGTTCTTGATTCTTTCGTAAATTAATAAACTTGAGGTCATCAAATTGACACGAGGTGCAATGTATTCCTATAGAGATAATATCATATGAGTGATTAATTTACCAAGATACTTTCTTGATAACTAAATATTCTTCTGACTTAAATCCAAATAAAACTGACCTCTCCTAAGATTCCAGTGTTTTGTAACCAGGGCAACTATTTAACTGCAATACATGGCTAAGTTGAAATAGCCTTCAGTACTTCAAGGATTTTAATGTAACTATCGATGTGGAGTTTTCTAATTTAACTTGTAAATTAGCTTTGTTATATATTAATCTTGAGAAGTAGAAATTTAGAAAATTCGCAGTAGATAAAAAGAAATAAAAAAGGCTAGGAAATTACATGCAGCAAGTAATTTTCCAAAGATCTTTCAACATTTTCTGCTTGGAACACGTTTTACAAGTGAATTTTTTCCCCAACTATGATTTGCTAAACGTTGAGCATGCTTTTCACCTCTATCAACTACACTATTCATGTTTATTTCTGAAAATGCAGTTCAAAAGTGATGTAACCGGGGAAGTGGTAATACAATCAATATAAATTCTCAAGACTAAAATTTGTTATCCATTTTACAGAGAACCAATAATTAGTTCATGAAGCAAAGATGGCCTACTAAGTTTTGGCGGCCTTGTATCTATCATCTGTTCAAATGACAATAGAAATCCAAGCACATTAAGTTCTTAATGAAACAGGTTTCTCATTGTATACCTCAAAACTGTACTACATAATTAAATAAAGAACAATAAGAGACTCTGTTATTACAAAGTTAGCCAGTACTTATCACCCAGTTGATGTAAACGTAGCATTTTATGATTACCTATCAAGTTCTATTTATCCTTCTCTGTACCTCTGTATCCAACCCTGTACATATAGCGGAAGCCATAAAAATCCACGTAAATAAACGTTCGTACGACTTCTTTGTTAACTCCAGTCATTTGCTTTATTCCTAGTTTATACTTTTCCATTTTTATTCACTTACCTACTTATCCAGTTTTTGTCATAAACCAATTAACTACTTTATTATCAAATCAATATTAGTTATGGATAACATTGAAGTTAGATATTTATTTTTATTTGATTAACCAGAGTTCGACTATTGTTAATTTCATATTTAAATGTAAATTCAAGATGGGTGGGTTATTGAAAGGAAATATTTCCTTACCCAATTATCTTTTACTGTCTGGATGGAAGTTATTTACTTACAGAAATATTACACAACAAATACGAGATTTACCCGGACTTATTTTCTTTTACTGTTAAAGGTTAGTAGGATTTTGTTGGAATAACCTAAGCGTATATGGTAAAAATAATGAGCTTGCTAACTATGCGCTTGTAAATATGCAAAGACAAATCCTATAATTGATTAGGTTTTCTTAGAGTTTTTACTGCAAATGTACGTTATAGTATTTAGGCGTATCAATAAACTGAGTCTTTTGTTAATAGATACCCACTATGGAGTTACACATACTTAAGTTTGTGGATATATCTGCCAGCATTTTAGAAAATCAACGTTACGTTTTTTCCGACTAACGTTCTTCGAGCGGGAAAAAGAGACTCCATTTTTCTATTAAGCAATTAAGATAGGAATAACTTTTAAAAAGAAATGTTATTTTTAAATCTTTAAGGATTATTAGAACATAAACCATAGAGAAATATACGCATAAATTGTATACGATCATCAAAGAATTATTCTACAAGTGTACAACAGCTGTTATCTATCCACACAGCATAAAACTTACATTATTAATGGTTTAGAATTGTTGTAAAATAATTATCTAGAGGAGTTTACATGACTGGAATAACTAAAACCCATACAGAATACTCGCTTAACTATGGAAGTGTTGTGTTAATGAAAAGTCAACATACTTCTCAAGCTTAGGTAGTTTTTATATTTCACAGAAACAACCTAGACAATTTATGTTTGAGTTAATTGGGGTCCAAACTACATATATAACTTTTCAGTTGCATAACCAATAACTTTAAATGGTTGTATATAGTTTCATTTGTCTTTCCCTTGTTATTATGTGTACAGCAGTCAATAAGGGTAAATTAAATATATAGTATTAGTTGTACATTACAAGGAAACTGACAAGAAGGTTTAATAAAAATTGATTAATTTGTAGTATTTTTAAAACAATGTACTTTAAAATTCATACTATTCATTAATAATCTCTTCAATATAGTATTTCAGAAACCGATAATATGAAAATTATTCCGGTTTGTACTTTTAGAGTTAGGGAAATTTAGATGGTGTTTAGTAGAGAATTCTAACTAGTTTAATATAAAGTATCATAGTATAAAAGTCCTATAGTCAAGCAATAAGTACAAGGTGCATGCTTATCAATAATGATTCAAATTAAATTCTGAATATTAACTCAATCCTTTACTACTAATAGTATAAAAGTGCTTCCACTTCCCTCATTCTACTAAAACTTGCATCGTCACTAATAAAATATGCATAAGAATTGGGACCATGTGACAAGTATCCAGTTTTCAACAGAAATGTCTAAGATTTTAAACAGGAACCCCCTTACACAGCCTTTCTTCCAGTAACTTTGAGTTTCATATTCACTCAAATTATGCTGGAAGCCGGTGAAAAGTTCTTTTTATGATAGGAATATTTGGTTACCATGATTAAACATTTTAAAAAGCATAATTTTATGAGATTTTAGCTGATGTTTTAGACACAGGTTATTCTATATAAATAAAATATCTAACATAGAATATTTCTATATAATAATGCACTGTAACCAAACGATTAATAACAGTTGAATATTTCAACCATGAATTTATTTTCTTAGTCAAGAAAAAACGAAAACGTTTTTATCATTACATCTAATCTTCTAAACTTCAACTGATACTCTATGAGATGTAAAGTAGAACTTCTGGTTACTTCCACAAACCCGTCAAGTCTTCGAAATTCTGAGAATCCAAGATGCCTCATTCTCTTGATCGAATAAAACAAATAAATCGACCACTTCTGCCTTGAAATAATTTTGTCTATCTGAAGCAATTCAAACAAAATTACTCGGATAACCATAAACATTCAGATTTTAAACCTCAGTTAATCCATATAGTCCAACCTGCTGATAATAAATTTTATTTCATTTCTAGAAACGGGCGAAAAATTTCCTTAAGATGATTTATATAAATGAACTGGATTTTGTAGTTGCAGCCTGTGAAGATGGAGTGGTTTGTAAGTTTTTAATAATTGTCGATTAAATGAATTATTATTAGCATATTTCAAACTAGTTATCTACTACTTTGAAAAGAGAGCAACTGGCTGCTAGAAAATTATTGGCACTTAAATAACAGAACTGAAACAAAACTCAGACCAGATAACCAGACTCAACTAGTTGAAAAGCAAGTAACCCACAAACTGATCTCTTCTAACTGCCCATAAAGTTTAATCGTGGTTCTTTTTATGATATATTTTGTATAATGAGCAGGTCATTTTTTTTACATAAATCTATTTTTTCGATTTCAAATCATTCATGCCCTTAGTTCAATAATACGATTTTATGAGCAGCTATCACTTATCCACAGTGTACCGTTGAAAATAGCCTATCGACAAACGTTCTATTCTTTTATTTTACTAGTCAGGAACTTGTTTATAAAATTATAAAAACCCTAATTCGTAAAAACTGTAGGAAATATTTTTGAACTGCGTTGATAACAATCAAATTGATTTTCCACAGCTCACTGAAATTTAATACCGTGGAAATCAAATGTGATAAGTATGTATTATACCACTTTTTTAACTAATTGGGAAGTCACCGGATAATTCAAAAGAATTCATCAATTGAAGTGATTGTGGATGAAATTCATAAAAGATATAAATCTTTATTTAAAAGGCACTAAGTTCACTGAGACGAATAATTTAATTGCGGAGATTTTATCGTCAATCTTGTCAACATCATCACCTGCTACATCAAGTAAAAATGTCAACATCATTAGGATAGACTGGGTTAGGACATGGAAAATCATTTTGTAAGTGTATTCTATGAACTAGATACTAACGATCATATCGTGAACTACAATAAAATCTCCTTAACTCAACCATCCAACCCAGAAAGCAAATTGTGACCAAAAGCATTCACCTACGCTACAAATACTGTTCATCTTTCAACACATATATATGTTAGGAAAGCGGTTGCGATGATAAAAATAATGTAGTAACGTAGTGGTCAAGCACAGATATCCATTTCACTCATTCACAAACTAGATTTAAGCATTACCTGATACAACACCGAGTGATAATGGTTTCTATTTTAGGGGGTATATGGATTAGTTTGAGGTTGCTGCTAAATAATCACTAAACAAACAGCTAGGATGTTTCTTCTCTGATTTCACATTTCATAACATTGAAAATTAGAGAAGCACATATTCATTATTTTATTATCATGTATATCATCGCATATTTTAATCTCTAAAATAGAAATAAATATCAGCCAATTCGTTTTTCATATAACAGGTGGATGTTTCAGTGATCTAACAAACTGATTTAGATTTACTTATTTCTGTTTTCATTATTAAGAATTGAAATCTGGCTAATATTTAGCGTAGATCTTGGTGTCTTTAACACTAACAACTATGTTCGAAAAATTCCAGACATTAACTAAATTTTCGGAAACCTGAAATAAAAAATTCTGGTTTACTGATCTCATGTTAGAAAAGTTTAGATATGAGACCAAACACTATCCAAGATTAAGTATTTCAATTCAATGCCTAAAAGTGAATTATATGTGAAATGCAACAGTTAACATAAGAAGTACTTTGAAACCATTCGCTCTGGACAGCAACTTATATTGTTAGCCATATCTTGGAGGTCTAAAAGTCAAAAATGTACTATATTTATTAATAATAGGCTTAAGAAACAGTATACTCAACTAAACTCAAGCTGTACATGTGAACTGTTCAAAGTACCATAGTCACTGTATCAGACATTGACAAAATATCATACTACAGATCGTTCGAATAATCTGACATATTCTGAGTCCACATGGACGATTCTCACTGATGAATCTATTCAAAACCCACCTGTAATATTATCACAGTTTTCGATAAAATATCAGGTATGCCAATCCAACAGATTAAACTAAAAGGTTAAAGATTAACTTACTGAACACTTATCTGTTCATTTAAATCTCAGATGTCCTTGGTTACGATTTGCAAGCAACTAAAAAATTCTTAACTGATGCATTGTGTAACAACGGAAATGAATCAAGAGGTAATTTTAAAACACCCAATGAGACGAAGTTGCAAAGTAATGTTCCAAAAGATTTCAGAGAAATAATTTTAAATTCACCGAAACTGTCAAAAGTATTCAATAAATTAACAGGAACTGATCAGGAAGTGGAAATTACAGACGCGAATAATTGTACAAGTGAAGATTTGAGCCCTGAAATGCATACGCAGTCAAATCCTTTGATAACAATGGCTGAAGATAAACAGGTAATATTATAAAAAGAAACATTATACTTGGTAAATTCAGAATTCATCTTTGGCTATTTTGATATATGACAGTGAAATTCACTAAGTATGTGGTAGATTTTGTTTTATTTGAAACTATCCCATTTGAAGTGTTGTCTAGAAAGTAATAATATGTTGTACTAAAAGCGAAATGACTCTAATCTTCAGTATTAATAAATTTTTGTAATTCATACAAAAAAGAATATTTGACACTGCATTTTTTGTTTGCCTAGATAGCTTTATGAAATATATGTTAAGTGGACAAATCTACCACCTCTACAAAATGTTCGAACCACAACCCAATAAAATTTTCTGTCAAAACGTTGTAACCAACTGTTACAAATTTTTCAGTCACTCTTCGTTTTCGCATTGTGATTACGTTCGGAATTTTCCTACATTAACAATTATCTCACAGAATATCATACTCATGAAATACTTCAATTTAATCTGCTTTTATAGTACACATAATTTATAAAAAAACACTAGTCATTCATCTTATTTATTTAACAGTTGCTATGATTAACTTGTTAAGAAATATATTATCTGATCATTTATTTCCAGACTTTAGAATCTGTTAGTCGACATTTATTCGGGATGAAATGTCGTTATGTATTGGTTGAACATAAAGATTCAGTAACGTGCCTCTTAAATATAAATTACAAGATGCATCCTATTCACCAATGGATTCTGGTAATTTGCTTTTGTGTTTTGATAGAAATTTTACTGACGGTTCAGTCTCGAAATGTGGAGCGTACAATGTTATTTATGTCATACTCCTATAATTTGAAACGAATCTCAGTTTTTAACCAGTAATCTGTGGGTATATTAAGTGTACATGTATATTATTTTATTAAGTGAATAAGTGCACAAAAGTTCAGTTAATAGGAGTCAAGCAATAAATTTTAGTTGAACACATGATATTATGCTCCCTCTAAAACTGAATTACTCGAAAATGTTCAGATACTTAAGACTATTCTGGAGAATCGACTGCTTAAATCATTCAAACAAAGTTCACAAGAAGCTTACCATCCTAATACCTTCAAAACAGCATGTCAAACTTTGGAAACATTTATGTAACATACTGAATTAATCCATATAGCATACTGCATCTTCTATCAACTAATAGACACATATAATTATATAAATTATTTCCTTATACTTTTTGACAGATACAGAAGGGTAGTAATTTAGTGCACAACTAGTTTTTTGGTCATAAAGTAACTTAGTAATTTTAACATCTTCGAAAAATAGTTACTTCAAGATTAGCTTACGAAAATAATTACTGTCTAAATGAATTGTCATCAGGGTATAAGTACACATTCAGAATATTAAGCTTCTTCTCCTCAGATATTTAAGTGTAATATTTTGCTTTGATTTCTGATATTTTAAAGTATCTTATCTTGATTTTTTTCAAGGAATATTTAGTGAAACTTTCAGTTTATAGAGGACAATTCCATTTTTTTTCAGTAAACTGAGCTGTAGGCCTTGAGTAAATATCAATGACATGGTTCAAACATGCTCAGCTGATGTTCTAAACTAGATAAAACTCGGATTGAAGCGTATGACTATTAAAACATCATATGGAACAAAAAAGTGTCCGAAATTTTATGTAAGGCTTCCTATGCACGTTTTAATGTTACACAACTCAAATACGAGACTTTTCTGTAATGTATATATATATAGTTATATATAGTCATATTTAAATATATTAACCATTTAAAACAGTTTACTATTTTTGCGTTTAACATGTAATCCATTGGACTTTATAGGAAAGCTTTACACATATAACTCACAGAATAGTCCAGATAAATATCTAATAATTCTGGTTTTTTAATAGTTTTGTTTTTGACATTGATTTCTACAGAATACTGCATTCAGTTTCAATAGCAATCTCCAAATGTTTGTTTTGAAAAGAAATGCTCATTTTCTATCAACAAAGTTCATTACTATTTACTTATCAAAAACTAATTCATTCATAATAGGTAATCTGACCAATGACTGACGAATGGTGAACCACTATCCGTTCTATTTTTTACTTTAATGCCAATCTGCATTGATTTAACTGCATTTAATCAAAGTCATCATACTATGAAAACTACTAAGCAAATAATGGAATGTATGACTGCTTTTTCCACTATTTACTGAGTTTTACTATTTGATCAGACTGATTAATTTAAGAGCTTTAAAAAATTGTATTGATACAGCTTACTTCTGGATGGGATCGTTGCATTTGTATATGGAATTTAAAATCGGGCAAATTAATCGATAAATTCTTCGAAACGCAATGTTTGGATCAAAAACTTGGCCAGAAAGCTTCCAAAGGCTCAATACTAGACATGGCATATAATCCTGAATTGTGAGTAGATCTACCATTATGATTTTGGATTTCATAAATCACATTGAATTCAAATAAATTACACTGATGCTACAAGTTGACAATTTAACCAGTGTCTTAAACTGTATTTCAATTTAATGTGCACAGTATTCAAAAGTCACCTTTAGAAATAAATTTCCTAAGCTTGAACTTATTTAGGATGATGAACCAGGATGGCTCAGTGAATAGAAATTGGAAATGAACCACTGTCCATTGCTTTACGTCTACAAGTAATTTTCCAGCTGACACCTATTCGTGATGAGAATAAATTTGAAGTGTATGAAATCCTTACAAAACCATATAGCTCAGCTATTTTACAGAAGGTTCTAAGTCATAGTTTATAACTCCTGACAGACAAAGGTAAGTGGTAGTTAGCGACAGTAACGTAAGTCATCTCACTTTTTCGATTCATATATATAGATACTTAGTTCACTGACTGTGAACGAAACTGGCTTCAACATCACATAACTTTAATGTTAGCTCTAGATTTTAATGGAATTCACTTTAATCTTTGGTGATATACAAAATAAAAATGATGTGAACTCTTTTAACAAAATGATATTTCTTTTATTGAATTTCGATACCACCATTTATTTGAATGCAACAAAGTAAGGATAAATATTATTATTCAGTCACTAATAAAATGGTTATGTTTTTCAAATATTAAATATTATTCAGAATAATGCTCAATAAATTACGGTAGGATATTGGCTGAATCCGCAATTATTTTTATTACAGTGCAAACAAAATACCGTGAATCGAGCTCTTATTGTCCAATTTCGACTATGTTTTTTCAAATTATGTATCTAATTCAGAAGCAACATTCTTCCAGAAATGTCTTTCAAAATTACTATTATTAGCTCTTTTCAGTTTATAGAAATCACATAGAACGGATGCTATCTTTTATTAACAGAGCAAACTACATCAGATTGTTAGGTTTCATAGAACCTTTTCCTCCAGTGACGTAAACTAACTTTGAAATAGTTAGCTTACTATTCAGTAGTCAACTGAAATCACTAGTAAGATGTTGCCAGATAGATCAACCATGAATAAAAATTATGGTAGTAAAGCTTTATTACAAAGTTGCTTAAGTCGAACAGTGTGGAAGACTGCATTTAGATTTAGTAGGTGATTGATAACGAAATTATCAAGAAATTTTTTAATTCGTAAGCCTTGTTCTATTTTGAACGGGTACTATTTAGAAGTTAAAGACTAAGACAAGATATAAATTTTCAATCTCCTTTTTTCTTTTATAGTATATTCTGTTTGCCAAAAGCAGTTTAACCAAACATTATCTAAATTGACATAGTTTTTAAAAGATTTATTAAGTTCAGGAATCATGTCAAAAGACGTAAGTGATTTCTTTCTTTGTTTCACAGTAAAAATTAAATTTCAATTATGGTTATCAAAGATTCCTTCAGACTGAGCGTTAGTTGTACTGTACTACTGTTCATGTTAAACTGATATTGACACGTGTTACATAAAAATGAGTTAAATAATAATATAATTTAAAAGTCCACTTTGTAAATAAACAACTGATGCACGACTTGTTTATCTATTCCTTCTTTTTAATTTCTTTTCTGATAAAAAAATATCAATCTAGAAACATTTTTGCATATGCGTGTTCTGATTGCCTCATCTATGTTCGCAAATTTTCTTTAAATGGGAATGAAATGCACTTGCAAACAAAATTAGTTGGACATAATGGACCAGTAAATTGTATTGTATTTAATCCGTCAAATGTAGAAAATGGTAATCAAGGTGAATGGATAACTGGTTCCGATGATTGTACTATTCGTATATGGGTGAGCAGCATATATGTGGCAAAATGTTCATGCTATCTTTTTAACTAATGTGCTAGGTGACTGAAGGTAGCTAGTAGGAGACCCAGTACCTGGGTTTCATGCTAGTTGACATTATGATCTCAAGTCCGGGAAAAATCTGTGATAGTTTACAAGGCTAGGAAGCTGGGTGAGTCGGACTCGAACTCCACAAGGAGCGTTAGCTCTTTTAGGGTTGCAGGTATGTCCTATCGTCAACTAACATGAAGCCTAAATACACGTTTTCCTCCCGACTACCATACATTGAAGAATGATTCAGCCCATATCGAGTCGCTTAAACTACTGGCAACAAAGCAACTTGGTCCATAAAATGCAATCAAAATAAGATACTGATCATTCATCAATCAATACATTTAAAAATGTTTGAAAATTTATCTACAGGAATGCTGCACAAGAAATTATTCTCTTGAAGTAAATTAATAAATTGCGTAATACATTTACGAACCTGTATAAACCTATACACTCTGAAATTTCAAACAGTGTGTTTGTTAACTGTTAGAGTCGAATTTCAATGTGTAATACTTAAATGACAAAAACAAATTATCGAATTTTAGTCACAGATTTCAGCTAACCAATATTTTCTCAATTATGTTATGTCAAATACAAATACAGATATTTACCAGTTTAGGATCTAAGATAATTCTGCCACTACTTTCCAATTATCACAGTTATACTATTTTGTCCGAAATTTCCTCGACACACTGTTGATGCCCCGAGTAATGGATAATCTTCACTTGGTGCTTATGCAAAGGTTGTACAGGTAGAAACAATATGAGACAAACTACAGAAAACTATAAAATATAAATTTTTAGGAAACAACCGTTACTCATCTGAATATTTTAAAGTAATTGTACTGTGCAAATAGTTGAATTCATGGTTGAGACTTTGGTTTGCTGGTGCCCCTGCTAAAATGTTTAACTACAAACAATTGAGACTTCTTTTAATAAGAACGGAAACTAATGTATGGCTGTTTATATATATATATATATATATGGTACTTTCAGGATAGGTTTATATTCAGACACCATGTAGCCTTGTGAAGAAAGAAAATTAGCAAAGTGATAAAAATCAATTAGAAAATGTCCAAAGTTGTGTAGAAATATCATTCAGGAAAAATGTTATGGCTGTTATAGTTACAAACATTAACAAAACTCCGATACATTATTGTCCTCGTAGAATAAGAAACACTTTGATGACAAAAAAAAGAGTTGGTAAACAATGATTTCGTAGGAAGCATTCTTCTTCATTAATAATTCATTCAGTGACTAAGTGTATCAGTTTTCTTCTTAATTTTTGCCAGTCGGATTTGTAGTTTGTCATACAAATAAACTCGTATTATTATCACTTCAAAAATTTTAAGGCAGTGTTCGAATAAACTAAAAAACATTTGATGGCTAATTGTCAAAGTTTATGATTTTACGGAATTTGTACATTAAAGTTAAGTTATTTTTTGATAAAGTAACATCCTCATATTTTTTCATTTAGAAAACAGTGAACGAAGGAGAAATATGTCGATTAACCCTGAATGCAAATGGTCCAATAACGTGTTTTCGTTTAGATTTTAAACGCAATATTTTACTTGCGGGAGTTGATAAAGAAATTAAGTAAGCACATTATTCACTTTTGGCACAGACAATAACTGAGTGAACAGTAAATCTATTGTCTCTCATTTGCATTTTCAAATGTTAAGTGTTCAATTAGACAGTAACTTAGGTCCATAAAAGTGAAAGTTTTTTTGAATAGAATACATCTGATAATAGAACGTACATTTCGAAACAGTCCTCACAGGATCCGTGTATGCTGAGAAAGATCGGTTAGTCAATTGGAAGATCCAAACGGCCAATATATGAATGTGGATGTTGCATCGCAAACTCCAAACAATATCTTCATAGTTTTTCAAATGCTAGATTGGAATTCAATCACCCAGAATATTATTCAAGGGTATTTTCGACAAGTTAATCATTGTTAAAGTCAAATATAATTTTGATAGAAAATTAGTAGCTTCGACGCCAAATCAGTAAATATATATTTTGAAGTCTGTTAATACCTTAAAAGCCTCTGGAGTCTAAAGGCCAATGGCCAAATTTGGAGATAGTGATTTTTTAGCCTTACGAAAACATTCTTAAGTTGTTTGACTTTTGTATGAATTTCACATTAAATAAAAGCTATTTTCATTCCATGACGTTTCACTGTTTACTGTATATTCATCCCAAGGTTATAAATATTTTTTTAATTGTTTACTGTGATACTGAACTGAATAGACACACACCAACATGAATCTTAAACTAGATGATAATTCTCACGATCAGTCATTTTTTGCTTGTCGGTAAATTTTAATGTTCTTAAGTACTATACAATGTATAAATCCCGCCTTCTTCCATAATTCTTGATCTTTAAGTATAAATATTCTAAAGATTCAAAAGTAACCAAGATGAAAATAAACTATACAACACTCACGATTATCTTAACCAAATCAATAAATTTTTTAAGCACTTCATCATGTGTTTTGTATTGCAGGATTTATGACCTGCTAACTGGACATGTTTATCGGAATTACAAAGGTCATCAGGATGTAATCAGGTCTATAATTATATTAGCGGAAGAAGATGAGGTAAGTTCATACTTCCAGGTGTAAGTTACACTGTTGGAATATCAAGTAGATATACATTATAACGAATACAAAACACATCCGGACTAATGATAACTTGCTCCTAACAAACCTGGTTCCTAATCTCAAAAAACTTAACTGTGGTTATAGGCAAATAAACCAAGTCCAGAACAAATACCTGTCTTTATATATTAGCGACTGTATGTAAAATTTGTCATAGTAATATGGTCCCTCCATGTTTAACATGATTTTTGGGAATAAATGAGAGCAGATAACTTCAAAGGTGCCGTGCCTTATTCGAATGACAGTGAGAGATTTGGATTTTGAGCGATAATAGCTAAGTTATCATACTTCCGAATTCGCCGACTAAAGACAGACTAGCTAACTAGCTGATTACTTACTACGGCTACATTTCAAACGGTTGGTTAATTGATTTAAAACGCAGCTATCCGAAACCTAGAGAAATCGCATTCAGATAACTTATTGATCCCTAATGTACAAAAAAGCTTTTGTTTAATTCAGAAGCTTGAATAAAATTCAGTTAGCGAGGCGTGAACTACGCTTTGTGAAAGTTAACAATGATAGGCAAGGTATAATCAGTATCCGAATGAGGTTGATGCTCACCCTCTGAGAATCAATCACGTGTCACACAGCATTAATGTTTTGTGGAAGTTTCCCATGGTGGATAAAATCTATTGTTTTTCAACCATTCTAACAAAACTGCAGTACGTATCCGCAAGCGCTGATGGTCAAATCCGTATATGGAGTGCTTGGAAGGGTAGCCGTAATCAACCAACAATAATTTCAACAGATCAAGAATCAGCACTTGCTGCGGCCCAATTGGCAGCTGTTAAATTATCCCTAAATCCAGCAGCATCACTTGGAGCAGCCGCAAGAGCATTCAGTAAGGCAGGACGATTCAGATGCATTGTTGAATGCCTAATGAGACATCAACGTGTGGAATAAATAATACGAGCATTTCTTACCGTAATCGGAACATCCAAGACATTTTCCAATATTTTGTATTGCTTTACTCTTTAAACAGTAATTTTTTTACATCGAATACGATTTTCTAAACGGATTTTATGTAACTTCTCAAACGAATTCGTATACTCGGGCGACGTGTGAACTATGCACTGAAGTGAAATACATTTATTCAGGTTTATTTGACTAGTGCATGTACTATTGCTAATATTGTAGATTGTGGCAAGTATTCCTCCATTCATTCTGGTGATTAGTCACTCGGTAAAACTGTTTATAATTATTCGAGAACTACACGTGCGAAATCGATCCTAAGATGCCATACACTTACCAGCAGTAAAATAAATGGAACCACATTCTAAAGAAAAGTGAACTAAAAAGTGAAGAGCAAAAATACGACAGGTAAATAAATAACTATAGATGAACGGAAACTTCTGCACAATAGGGATACGCTGATAATCAAAAGTATTTGAAGACTGACTTGCCAACTAAGAATTTTCGGAATGGTCCAGCTTAAAGCAGACAGTACTAGATAAGTACAAATGAATGTATTATATTTGGGATTCGCAAACAGCACCCAATCCAGTACATAGTAATCCCTACTTAGTATATGAATAAAAGATCTTTGAATTTGTGCGCTACACTTCGCGCTTCGACTCTATCGTTGACAAGTTATCAAGCATTACATTACAACCGTCACTCATCAATTGGGGAAGTTTTTCTCAATCCATTCTAAATCTTACAGACCCATGGTTATAACCGAATATTTATCATCTCGATTCACCAAATTACAACACTCAATAATAGAAAGTTACTGATCAGTAATACTCGAAACGAAAATTTTATTAGGTTAAATTAGTGTTGTGATTTATTGGCTTCAATGTTAAAATTGAAATGATGGATATGTTACTACTAGTATCAGCAACTGGAAAAAATAATTGCATTGAATATGAAGTGAACTATTCGAACTTTTAATATAGGATAGCGTGTAATTATTAGGACTTTTAGAGCAAAAGGACCCAAAATATATAATCCATTGTCACTAATGACAAATGTACGATATTATACCATACTTGTAGCATCTAGCATGACAAAATGCACCTGAAAGAAGTGAATAAATTCTGCATTGTGATACAAAGTTACCGAACTTTCGTTCACCTCATTTTTTGCTTTGAAATTGTTTCTAATATTTCCAGGAAAAGGGAGATACTTGTTAACTAAACGCCTATAACCTTGAAAACCCATCAGATTAGGATGACTAAGTAACGTAGACGAACTCCTTGTATGAAGTCAATTTCATACACCGCCTTATAATAATAAGTGAAGTTCCAGTATCTCGAAAAGAACACTTCGGTATTTGGAGAATCCCACTTTCCATTTTGCGTACGTTGATTCCTGCAATTAATCGATCACTCGACTGAATATGAATGTGATCATCAAAGTAACACTTGGTGGCCTGTCTCTACTATTGAAGGATAACTCCTACTCCCTGGTCATTCAAATGAATTATCCAATGAAATTTTGCTCTTTCACAGCATTCGAAGTTTGTAGTGCTTTTGTCTCATGTGGAAGTGGAGTAGGCCTACAAGGAAAGGCCGAATCTTTCGCCAAACTGTAGGCACTGAGACACAACTAAATCCTTGTTTAAACTTTACCTGGTCATACTCTAGATTTAAAAATTTTCCATGTTATCTTCGAAGGCGCCAGAATTTGAAACTAAACCCACCTGTACAGTTACAGGCTCCCTTGCATATTCAGTATGATGAACAAAAGTATTTGGATTGAGTTGCTAAGAATTTTCGAGAAATTCCAATTTAAAACAGGTAGAACTAGTTGAGCACAATAAAGCCCATAAAATTTGTTACTCGCGATAAGCGAACAATTCAATACAAATCAATCATTACTAAGTTCACATATCGAAATTTCGCTACATTTTTACAAAAATGCTTAGTCTGTAAATTTCTTCGCACTGTCTTACTAACGTAAATGTGATAAACAGGGAACCTCGGTAGAAATATGCTCATACAGAAGTGTTGAAAATTATATGGTCATCTGATATAATGAGGGTGTGAGGAAGTCCAGTACATTTCCAACTGAAAAACACTTATTGAGTTGCAGTGTAGATTCTGGAGAAGGATACTGAGAGAGTGCATGTAAACAGAGATACAGGAAAATGAATACCTCTATTTTTTTATTACAACATACCCTCGGCCGCTGAGGATAAGTTGACAGAAAAAAGAATTACACTGAGAGTGACCGATTCCACTGGTGCGATTTCGCTAAAAGAATCCGGTAAATATTCCACTATGACTAGTTTACTTAATGAATATTAACGAAAATAATTGAACGTAGGTTGTTTAATCCAAAAATCAGGACTGGTATATTCTCATAGTTTAAGGTAAGAAAAAGAATGTATACACCAACGCCATTGTGATCGATTCTGAACCATGTCACACAGAGGTTAGTGACTTCAAGGACCGATGCCACATTTTGGTTTGGTCGCCTCTTATTTTCTTACAAATATCGCCAATAGTAGTCAGCATAACGCGTCGTGATAACCGGTGTTCAGGCTTGCGTAACACGTGGCCAATTGATCACAGTTGATGAAGACTTATAATCTCATTAGCTGATTTATCATCATTTCCCAATACTCTGCATACAACCTCAGTATTACTTACCCGGTGATTCCAACAGTTGCGAGCAAGATACCTAAGACATCTGTGGTCAAATACTGGTAACTCACGTGTATCTTCTACCCTTAATGTCCACACTTCTCAGCTGTAAAGTAGAACAGAGCGAACTGCTACTCAGTATACTTGTCCCTTAATTGATAGACGGATATCTCGTCTTCGCCATAGGTCACGTAAGTTGGCAAAAGCCAAACGAGCTTTCTGAATCCGTGCAGAGATTTCGTCAGACACTAACCCATTAGGGCTGATCAGACTTCCAAGATATGTGAAGTTATCGACGAGTTCGACTACTCCACTCCCTATCCTTAGTTCAGGTGTTGACGCAGGTCAGTCCTGGAATGACAACTTGCATTTGGAAGGAAAGAAACGCATTCCAAATATCCTGGCATTGTTGCTCAGTGCTAACAGAATGCTCTGCATTTTATCAGCGTCTTCACCAAACAGAACTATATCATCTCCGTATTCTAAGTCGATTAGTGGACCCCCTAGTAGGAGATCAATTCCTGTAAATTCAGTCACAGAGTGTTATTTGCAGCAGTAGGTCTATAATGAAGTTAAACAAAATTGGAGATAGCGGACAACCTTGTTGGACAACACTTGGAGTTGTAAAATCAGATGACAGTTCGCCATAAGCTCTCACTCGACTGGTAGCGTCCGAGTAAAGAACCTTTTTCAAGGTTTATGTATTTCTGAGGTACACCTTACTGTAAAATCTATTTTGAAAGTTTTGTGTTGGAAAATCCCTCCTTGTATACACTGGCAATTTGTTCCAATTGATTCCTTCAGTTGTATATTCTGTTAGTCTTTTTTATTCCATCTGAGATGGTAATATATATATATATATATATTCTATTGTGGTTTCTATTTTATTTTACATTTTCATCGGTTTCTATGTCTTTTTCAGAAGTGTATTCATATTGTTCTAATTGATACTTAGTCTTAGTTCGTCCCACCTTTGATTGTATTGCTTGGTTTGGTTGAGATTGTTCATCTTTGATTGTGAATTGAAGCGCTTGGTGAGACTATAGTTTACGGATGACCCTTGAGTGATGCTGAAGTGCCTGTGAGAATGGACACGTACTTGTTAAAACTGAGTGTTACAAACCATTTAGAATTATGATTTACAGTTGATTGTTAGGGTTAAAATTAGATTCACGGTTTTCATCAACTATATTGCCAATGAATTCCGCGCCGAAATTCAAGACTTGTTACATTGTATCTGATTGTTTCGTCCATAAATTACAGTCTCGCCAAGCACATTTCTAGAATTGGAAACACTCTGGGTTATATCGCAACCTGATATCATCTGTTGAAAGGATCTGTACGTGATCTATCCAGAAACGATAGATTAACATGTATTTGTCCCACTTGGTAATTATCTATCAAGTGTAGCACACCCCTGTTTTCCGGATGGAAAGCATATATACAGTAAAAGTAAGGGTGTAGAATGAGATCTTCATAAAAAAAATCCCACTCTAACCTGCAGTAATCACACATTAATGAGGCGGAACATTGACTGGAAGTACTGTGTACGACATGCTTTGTGGATATTGAGAACGTTGTGACCAATCCCAACTATTTAGATTATGCTTAAGATTTAAGATTCTTTGGAACCTAATCCTCAACTGTTAGAAACATACCATACAAAGTGTGATTTGTACACAGTTAATATATTATTGGCTTCCATATTGTATCTTCGTATTAAAAATAAACGTAAACAAAAACACTTGAAAGTTCAGTGATATAGTTAAGATAAAGAAACAGAAACTGGACATCAATTCACTGGATAACGATAAGAACTCAAAGTAAAAAACGGCACAGATCTTCTTGAAGCTGGTGAAAAATACATTCATGTAACACATATATTTACAAAAAAAGAATTGTAGGTGATTAAATGTACAGTACAAATAACAATAATAAATATCATATATAACAACTAAACAAAACATCTCTTTGATCATTTAATCATAATAGTAAACCATTATTTCATACACAAAGAAACTGGACTCCTTAACTGTGTGTGTAAAGAAATCTGTGGAACCAAAGTATGTTTGGAACTGGTGTTGTAGGACTATGTTGTTTTACAACTGAAAGGAAGTTGACCAACGGTAGCACATCATCTTAAAAAAAATAAAAGTAGAATCACATGTGAAACTGTAATTTAGCTAATTAGCATTCAAAGTAATAAAATTGTAGAGATGTGTTCTACGAGCTGGATTGTTTTTATGGACATCATAAACATTATAAGATCACTTCTTTTTAATATATGTGCTATTGATGTCATTTAGAAAGATCATCCACTTCGAAGAACACTCACAAGTCAAACCGTGACGTAAGTTCAAATACAAATAAGTGCTGCCAGCCAACAACTACGTACATTACGTTTTGGGGGATGTGATGAGTCACAATGAAATGGAGTATATTTGGATCAACACTTTGTTTGATCCAAGGGTTATTTAAATAGACAAAGAAACATTGAAGTATGTCTGATCAATAGGTGGTTTTATTGAGCCAAAGAAACACATACGTTCATATTCTCGTGCAAAAAATTAACCTAATTATTGTCTCTAACAATCAATAGCGACGAGGTAAAATACTGGAAGTCAAATCAATTTACTAACCTTTAGGTAAATGAGGTAACAGAATAGTATAATCAGGTAAACTGAACCACAATCGGAATGCCTTCACTAGTTTGGATTGGAATGTATTATACTGATTAACAGTAGTTGTAACATTGGATACATCAAAGTAGTAATTCTTCAAACCAACGGAAAGCTCTAGAATGAGAAAATGAAATTTAAATCAACAAGCTTCCTTGGTCACTTTTAACATGCTTTTATTTCACCCGAAATAAATTATGAAGTGAGACAGACTACATCATAATTGTTTGTTAAGTTTTAAGCGGGAACGCAGCTTTAAAACGTCACAACTTTCTTCTGCCGCAAGGAGCGCTCAAGTTGAACAAGGAAACATTTGCAATAATCAATCCAGTTAGAAACATTAATGAAAAATGATATGGTAATATGCAAACTTGTGTAGAACACAGCAAAATTGAATCGCTGTATAGACGATTATCGATAATATTCAATTTTTTAAAACCATGATAAATAGAACGAAATGCACAATAATTAATTGGAAAGACAGGTATTTTCATCAATGAGAAATATCATCAATTAAGTTATATGCGAACAATATAAATATAAGCAGTGTTTACCATCTTTATGTTTTATAAAGTTTTGAGTAACCCGCGCAGCTAAAATACGTCCCAAATCAGAGCATGATGACAACGATGGAGATAACTTTCCAATATGTTCGTGACCAGTTGATACAGTCAACTTGTTTGATGAAAACCGTTTCAAAAAAGTGACTAACAGCTTTAATTGTTTCAATATGGATAAATCCAACCACTGTTTCAAACATTCTTCGAGCTTAAAACAAAAAAAGAGTAGAGTAATAAATTATTACTTTCACTGCCATTGACAATCTTTTCAAACTGTAACCAGTACTTAAGTTTAGATCTCACAAAGTCGGGTTAAAACCTGACAAATGACAAAAAAATAGAACCACTAGTAGGTATTTCGGATTCGGTTTTCATAATCGACTAGATAATCAAAAAAGAAAGTAAAACGCTAGAAGTATTTTAAAGTGATCACGCTGAAAGGCAAAGCAAAGTACGATGTTCAAAGTTTTAGACTACAAATTACCCATTTGATTTTGTATTCTAGTATATGAAGAAGCAAATTAGGAATGGGCGCATGATCGACTTTAAGTCGTAGTTATATAGTCCCTGAATTTCAGCAATTCATCACAGTACATGAACAACTCAAAATTGAATTTAATATAAACATAAATAGTTACAATGTCTGACTAATTCTACTAAAACCTAATGGAAAATGATATACTCAAGTTTTGTAAAACAGAGCTTGAGTTTGATAGGTTGCAGGTTTAATAACTGGTCAATATACTTTCGATAATGCCTAAGAGCAACGACAATGTACTAAATTTCAACTCTCTCTTAACGCGTGGTCATCTCTAGCGAACTCATATACTGTTAACGACAAGTTACATCAGTCATTCAAAATATAAACTTAGTATTATATATATATATGACTAGAAAGAATGTTGATCAGTTACCCATGATTGCAGAACATTCAACTCTTCTCCTTCATCTCGTTGTTTAACAAAAATATAGCCAGCTTTATAAAATGTCATTCTGTAACAAAAATAAAAAAATGCAACAATAATGTATAGCGAGTGCACACTAACTTAACATTTACTTATGGAAAAACGAATTCTTACTTAAAGAGATTCCAATTATTCGTCCCATGATAAAAAACAGTAGGCCAATATTTGTCGGAATTATGAATGATTTCAAGCTGAAATAGTGGAAAATCCCAATAATTAATGAACATTTGAAGAAATCATAGGTCCAAAGTGAAACTTATTGTTTGAAATCTGTCATAAAACGATTTTCAGAAGTATACAATCAATAATTCCATTACACAGAAGTGAAGACGGAAATGCTTCAGTAGTTAAAGGTCTATGAATTTCGTATGGGTCTAATTAGACACCAACATCTCCAAAAGAATAACCTAGAAAATATTTACGACTAAGTTGTGCAAAAGAACAAAAACAACATTGAATAATATACCAGTCATGTTAGCGAGTGTTACCATTTACTCAAATTTGATTGTAAAAATCTGAAAGGTCATCTATAATAGGACGATTAATATTCAATCAGATAAATTAGGTTTACTAAATAAAATCATATTAGGCTATAAACCATAATTATTTCGGCATGGTAAATGAATAAGATATTAGACTGAATAGTTTTGGAAAGTAACGTATTTTTATCCTTCTTTCTTTGTGTGAGATTTACATAGCCCATAAGATCTGAATGGAGGGGATTTAAGCTTAAAAGGTGGGATAACAGATGTGAATAAAAGAAATATTGGGCATCTCTGATAAAAATCATGACAATGATAGTTTGCTGCAAAGAATTGCAAAACAGTGAGTTCACAGCTTACTAGAATAAAAACTAAACATGCTAGTTGATGTTAAACACTATCACACAAATCAAAATAGTCCTCCCTTTTCCTGTGGATTAAGCACTCCTATGTTTTACGCCACATAGTTTCACATGAGAGCGGTTTGTTTTCCAAAAATACTCACTAGCTTAAAAAATACTGCGATCGGTTAGAACCCTATCATAAAAGTTAGATTAGTCCGGTAAGTTTGAAGAAATCAAGGAAATTCCAACTCAAATCCTGAAAAACACATGGTAATGAACTTTCTGAAAGTTATTCGAGCAAGAAGAAGTTTACCTGGACTTTAACAACAAAAAATTTAATTTACCGGTTTAACTTACCCAAGCCATGTTTTCTAATACATCAGATGGGAAGACAAAAGTATCTTCTGATGAAACTATAACATCGGATTCCTGCAAGTATAATAAAGACAAATTGATTTAATGTTTGATAAATACAAAATACTACAACTGTGCGGAAGCATAGTGTAAAACAATTGCATTTCAAGTCTAGACCTTGATTTAGACTAACAACTACATAATTGTATTTCGTGTAAAATAGTTCCAACTAACTCCGAGATAGGTGGACATAAAAAACAAATACACATAGAAAGATCACGTGAACGTCTACTTAAAAAGACTTACACGAAGTTTGGCCTCGAAATTAGACAGAACAACACGACCAGTATCAACATCTACAGCACAGACGCGTCGAGGTATGGTAGCGAGAGCATAAAAATGACGAAGAGCTTGTAAATGATACCTGAAGAAGAATAACATTTCCAAAAGAATTAGTTCAGTAATCAACTTAAAATTTATTCTTCGGTGAAGTCATTTACTTAAGCTGTACATTTGTATTTATAGAGGTTTGATTATTATATAATTCCATAAAAGCGATTGCAGCCTCGAAAGCCTGGCTTTTAGAAAGATTTAAATGTGAGGGCTGACAATACTAAAAGTAATGAAACAATAGGATCAATTTTTTAAATACATATTTCGTAAATCCTGCCAAAGATCATCTAAAACACGTGTAACTTTATAAAATGTTGTTGTAGGGGCTTGAGGGCTATTTAGGTAAAACTATACATGTATGGTCAGCTTACCAATTATCACCAGCGAATGTAGGAAGAAGAGGGAAAAAGGATATAACCAGCATTGCAGCAGCTTCCGGTGTGTTCGCTAGTGTTAATCTGAAAATATAATAAAAACACAATTATTTATTTTAAAATCTGTTCTAAAAATCTATGCACCCAAAAAAAACTCTTAGCTTCAACTGTTATAAATGATATTATTCATGGTGGTGAATGTGCAGATCAATTAAATGCATATTAGTTTTCACATATAAGCTAACTATCAGGGGTAGACACATGAAGCACATATTTACGCGCTTATTTGTTTTGAAAACTGCTAATGAGTGGAAATGGTAGCATGTAAAGACTATGAATTAAATTAATAACACTACATAACTTTACTTGTAAGGCAATAATAACAATAGTAATAATAATTATTATTATTATCACCATTAGTATTATTTCTACTATTATCTTTATTACTACTACGAGTTATGAAACAAAATGCGGTATGATAGTCCAACTTTCTACTTTCATGCTACAATAAGACGTAAAAGTTAACAAAAATAACACAGGAAATCCAGTAAGCGAAAACTGGAAGAAAATTAACAGGGTGTAAACCTTAAAAACAATTGATTAGCAGAATGGATACTCAGTGAAATTTACAAACAGACATTTACTGAGCTACGAAATAAAATCAAAACAGATTTCATATGGTTAACAAAATATCGCTTTTATACGAACACCAGTTAGGGATAGTGCACACAGCGAAATGTTAGTGCTTATATTGCGTGGGATAATGCAAAGAATGTTCAACGCACGGAAACTACAAATGCTTTCTACACATCCAAAATGACATTAAGATTGAAAGATAGATTGTCCGTAATAGCCAACACTTTCGTCGCTAATAATTCAACCGCTAACGTAGAAAAAGTTGCATCATGAACTTACCTTCCTGTGTTTGTGAAAACATGCAGACTAATTGGCTGTGGTCCGAGTAACTATCGTAACCAATGGTTAGAGCGCCCCCAAATGCCCTGGTACGGCTGAGAGTGGGGAGAGTCCGCTCTTCCTCTCCAAATGCTCTCACATGTCCACGCGAATATAGCCTCTGCCACGGAAGTTCTAATCACTGCCTTCTCGTGGCATTACAGTTGTTTACGAAATTCAGAGGACGAAAAGCGAATGTCCGGCGCTTTAACCGGGTTGGCGGACAAGGCGAGTCCACCTAGGGCAGTTGGAAAACCCTGATTCCAAACCAATGGTGCACATGGGCTCCAGTATCCTGAAGGAACAAATGGCGCATGAACCAATTGTTGGTGACCGGCTACCATGGGACTGCATCTCCTCACGATGCTCCACTGCCTTGTGGACTAGACCTTCAGGTCAAAGGCTCCGGGTGTGGCCCCCTAAGAAAATTACCTGCTTCGGCCTGGGCACCTGGGCAGTATCACAGCCCTCACACAAATCAAATGAGATTTGTGAGGTGCATATGTATCTGGTGCTTCCTTGTACCAATATTTATGTGTTTAAATAAATAAATAAATAAATGGTTAGAGCCTCTGTGTGACATGGCTCAGAATCGATCATAATGGCGTAGGTGTATACACTCTTTTTCTTACCGTAAACTGTGAGATTAAAAATACTTTATACCTGTATTTCTACGAACGAATTCTTTCTTCCTGTATTATATCCTTATAAACAATCTTTCTATTATATATTACTAACACTGAAGTAACTACTTCTATGAATTTGGGGTTCATTTTGTTGTGTTAATGAGATGTGGCAACTTGGACCGCTGCATATATGTGCCTGGTACTACGTTGTAGCTGACTGACTGAAGCAAGTCATATTAATTCGTAAGTTGTTGATAGATACACGCATGAAGTTGAGGAATAATTCAAATGTAGGGAAACAACTGTCATGAGAACTTCAACATTATCAAAAGACTAACTTAATTTGTTAAAACGTTAAATTCCAATACGTGATAATAAAAGATGGCTAGCTATGGTTTACATACCGTCCTCCACCAAGAAACAACAAACCAACGGTGTTAGCGAGAAGCATTTGTAATCCATAACTCGGACCAAGCGCAGCACCAAATACCGACGCCACAGATACGGGACCGCTAACAGACGCTCCTGTTGAGCTAGTGGAAACCGTTTGGGTGGTTGCGGCAGCACGAGCTGCGGCGGCTGTAACAGTATGATAGAGTGAGTCTGATGCAGTGTTGTTACTTTGTCCAGAATTCAAAGTATCCGGTTTTGAATTGAATAAATGAATTGCTCGAAGTTGTCGAACCATTTTAAGCACAGTCAGATTGCCAGAGCCAGCAAGTATCATAGCGAGAGCTAAAAGACACTGAGCTGCACTTCCAACTAGCGTGGACTTCGGTAAAGATGTCTTTATTTGTTCTGAATCACATTGCTTATTTTGAGACGGTGATTTAAAAGTAAAATATGATGGGGGCCACCAAGTATCGTTTAAAAAACTTCTTGCGAGCGAGTACTAGAATGCAATAGATAGAGAGAACTTATTACACTGGTTTACAAGCCAAGAAAACTGAAAATAATAAGTGTTTATGAGTAGATGTGTTATGAATACCAAAAAAAAACACAAAATGATCGAAGGATACAATTTTGGACGAAATGGTTCATAAATGGATCATTATGGTTTTGCCACAAAGTATCTTACAAGTTTAGTTTTCAACACAGTTTATAACATCAAGGAATCAAGAAACTAAAACATTGTTATTGTTAATGGTAGTAAACAATAGAATTGATAATGTAAATGTTTCTAAAAGAGAATCATTTGTTACATTATCAAAACAAGATGATTTATTGAGTGCTTGTTAAAACATGAAACGCATAAATTCAATTAATATTCGTGATAGTCTTTCACAACGAGAAATGTAGAAGACCATGAACTTGAATTAATTTGTGGAAAACTGGATAAATTCGGACAAAAAAAGATAACTTATTTGCCTCCAAAACATTGGTAGCAGGAAATCATTCGACACATCGATTAATCTAATTAAAAGCTGACAATTTAATTACAGACAATGGAGGGGAGACAAAGATATCTGTAAGAATATTATCTATTGAGTAGAGTAAAATGAACATATTTACCGATATTTGAATATTACATTAGATCACCTGTGAGGTAATCAGCCATACCCAAAGTGGGGACTAAATAAATCTGCTACACTACAAGGTACACACTACATACAGAAATATTAGGATGAGCGGCATACGAATCGAAACGATAATAGTATAAGTAAATGTGAGATTAAACATGGAGAATTTGGTTTGAAATGAAGGAGCCATATAAGAGAATAAAAAGTATGAAATAATACTAAGACATCAGATGGAAGAGAAAGAAAATGACAAATTTATCCTCGTCACTGTGACTGATTTGGAGTTATGTCCATCTAAAAATTAATCACGATAATAACATGCAAGCGAAACCTTAAAGCTTACTTATTTCAGAGAACTAGTATCATGTGGTATGCACAAGAAAGTTTCGATAATAATCAATATACGGTAACAACATCGAGGTAATGTTATATTCCGTGGAGATTTATGAATGATAACTTTGAGAACTATTTGTGGACCAATATATGTGTATTTCCTATTGTATAATTGTCAAGTAACTAAACTATTCATATTCGTATCCCTCTTATTATGAGCTTCATTTTGACTAATAGACTATTATTATACGATTCACCATTCCTGAGTTATCCCCAGTCTATTAATTACTGTTCCCAATGTTCACAGTCACATTTGGTTAAATATTGTACAAATGTTATTTTTTATTTTATGGTACGATGTGGTCAGTTTGTTTGGTATATAAACTCAGTATATTTGAGAATAATGATTCATATTGCAGAGGCTGTTATTGGTGTTCTGGACTTAACTGGCTGGGCTAGGCAGAAAGCAGGACTGATAAGTACTCAAGACTGCTCATACGGCTTTTGTGTATCATAGGGCGATTGATACATCACTGCTCTCCAATGGGCGGTGTTATCACGTTTATATATCAAACAGGGCACATACACAATCGATATAACAGGTAACTTAAAATATATCATAGTCCAATACCACAGCAAATGATCAAGATAATTAGGGTGTAACAGATTATAAGACAATTTCAATCAATTAGGTCAAATCAACGAACAAAAAAGACTTAATTCAAGCTACTTGTGGAAGTAGCCCATCAATATTACAATTCCACACAGGTTATTTGGCTGGTGTATATTATAAATATTGTATAGAGGCAGAAGTGTAAGTCAGCTCACTTCCACAGATAACTGTTAGTTACAAAATACAAAAAAACTATTATTATTATTATTATTATTATTATTATTATCAATATTAGTAAATTCATCAAAACTATTACTAATGTATTAGCTGCATTTGAATTCGATGTCCCAGCATAACGTAAACCCATAGCTAAAGCACATCCAACTAAGATGTTTAAATAAGCCAAACTGAAATAAAGAAATAGTAAAGAATAGAGTCAAACTTTCAGGTTGCACAAACCAATGAAAGTTAAAGTATATAATTCAAGCAATAATAATAATACTAGTGGTAATACTAAAACTAATAACAATAATAATGAATTTTAAGTTCTTATGTTAAAAACTATAATGCGCCAATATATATATATATATATATATATATATATATATATATATATATAGAACACAGTGACTTGAAAACCTGAACACCGTCGATAACTGAATGTTTGTCTGACTCTATGATGGCCGTAACAAAACAGTATTCACTTTATGGTTAAATCTGATCGTTAGTGAGAAGAACAACATTGCTGTATAAATTAATAATTAAAACCGGTTAGAACTTTTGCCTGACTCAAACTCCAAATGAGAGTGCTGAATTTGCCAGTTGAAAAAAATTAATTGAGTACGTACAGAGATCTAGCCAAATAAATACCTTTTTCGTTGTTGGGTGTGTTTGTAGGTTCACTATAGGAGTAGGCCACGAAAATGAATCAATATGGTTGGCTCGTTGTTTCCTTTATGTATGCTTTCGAAACGTAATACATAGACGTCTGCAGAAATACTTACAGTAAAATTAGTGAAGCATGTCGTTTGACTAAATATAGGATAGGAACATCAAAGCTATAACACTTTTTCAGTTTCGCAGACCAATTGAGCTATTTTCTAAGCTCAGTGTTTGTGAATAAATACAAAGAAGTCGTAGAGTATGGGAAGTTAGGGAGCGAGATAAGAAACGAAAGAATCAGTTTTATATGCTCATACATACATGCCACACTGTTAAGTTCGCTACTTGAATAACGCAGAATATAGTTTACGACTACGACACTCGAAAGTTGAACCGTCGCAAATCAGAAGACAAAATAAAAGCTGGAGAAGTGTTTAATTGGTATGAATCGAAATGTACAGAAAATCACGGATATTTATAGATATTAGCATTTGTTAAACCAACATTATGATTAGGCCAATCTGCAAAGAGACATATTATGCTACTGTCCAATAGTAGCATGCTACGTTGATATTCTAGAAAGCTCTATCATGTTCTGATTGGGTAGAAACTCTTTGACTCCTTTAGGGCCTCTAGAGGCTCCGCTGTAGTTCTTGGAAACCGACTCAACACACCAAGTCCGTTAAGATCGCTGAGTGTGAACTTTCCGTATTATCTCAAAAATAAACTATTTTCATATTTTGTTGTGTTACTAATGCTTATAGTTAAAAAGTTAAGGATGTATTTATTCGAGGTCGGTAACATACATCTATTCTGTAAATATAAAGTCAACGCTAAAAGAGGATCGATAAATCAATAAAAGTATGTCTACATAGTGAATATTAGTAATAATACATACTCACCTTATGGCTTCAATATCCACTGAATCTTTATTGTGCAATCCAAATTGATCGAAGCACTCATTTTTTTCGGGAACTGCTTTGATATTGTCGACAATAGATTCCTCTTCAGACCATTGTCTTATATCATATCTCCTTGAACGTCGAACAGGTCGACCACGAACATTACTTAATGTACTTCGACGGCCCCTATTATATGCAGAACGTCCATATGCATGGTATAAAGAATCAGTAAATGTTTGATCAGGACATCGATTCTCGACATCATCTTCACTGGATAAGTCAGCCTGCCCCAATGTAGCACGAATATCTGAGACGTTCGGTGAATGTAACTTTGGTCTAGGTCTAATGGACTCGCTAAGCCTTTCAAAGAATTGTTCCGGTATGTAAGAATCTATCCACTCTTGAGTTGGTTCTATTGAATTCCAGTTAACAAGACCATAGGCAAGTGCTTGGAACAGGAGCAAGTCAGGTCGAATAAGCTCCAACTGGCGTAAAGAAGATGGCGGAAGAAGCCAACTACTGACGGTGGAATTACCACTACCCAAATAAGCCATTCCAAGAGCCATCATAGCACCAGGGGCGCTAACATCTGCGTTGTAGCAGTGAAGGTCCCGTATCTGAAACAAAAATTTGGTCAAAGGAAAAAATAACAAAGTGGAGATGGAGAGAATGGTAAATTGCGGTACGTTTGGAGTTTGCGTTACGATCACACGGTATTTATTACAAAGTGCTTATTATTTTATTTATTTATTTATTTAATCACATATATATTGGTACAAAGGGCACCGGATACATTTGCGCCACACAAAATAATGAGAATAGGAGAAGGAAGAAGATGCGTATATATAAAAGAAGGAAAAAAAAGGAAAGGAGAAGAGTAGTGGTGGGAGGAACTGAATGTACAACCAGAAGAGCTCTCTCAGTTAGGATAGTTATAGCCACTCTTTATGAAGAAAGTAGAATAAGGTTACAGCAGGATCGCCACTGGCTTCTATTCTGAGCCATATCTGATAACGTCTCTAGCCACTGTGTTGCACCATCTCTCGGACCCCAGCCAGGGAGTCGTGAAGGACCAACAGAAGCTAGCCCTTTGCAGCTTTCATGCCACGACACCATGTCATACACTGACCTCCTCTCCGCTTTTTCCAACCAGTCCCAGAGTCGGCAAATGATGCACGACGTGGAAGTCTCTGGGACGACATTCGTAAAACATGTCCAAGCCACCGAAGTCGGTGTTTCAAGATGGTGACACCAATTGAATTATCGTCTCTGCGCCCGAACACACGATGCCGAACCTCTGCATTACTAACATGGTGTTGCCACTGAATGTCAGCAATCCTTCGGAGACAACGATGATCGAACACAGAGAGACGTCTGACATCCTCAACTCGGAGAGGCCAGGTTTCACAAGCATAGAGCAAAACTGCTCTCACCGACGCGTTGTATATCCGACCTTTTACAGCCAGACTAACATCACGAAGGCGCCAAAGATGGCCCAGATTGGCATAAGCCGCTCTGGCTTTCATTATACGTGCATCAATCTCATCACTCACGCCACCACCAGCACTTATGTAGCTACCTAGATACACGAACTTCTCAACTACTTCAATCTGCTCACCATCCAGGGTGAGTACAGGATGAGAATCCTGCCAGTCTTGTAGGAGTACCTTGCACTTGGAGGGTGCAAAGCACATGCCGTACCTGCGGACACTGATTGCCAACTGACTAAGTGCAGATTGCATGCCTTGGGCATTATCGCACAGTAAGACAATATCATCCGCATACTCAAGGTCGAGAAGTCGTTCTCCAGGCAACATATCCACACCGCCATTACTTACATCCATCAGAGCTGTTTCCAGGATGTCGTCGATGGCAAAGTTGAAGAGGAATGGTGAGACTGAGCAACCCTGCCTAACCCCACTGCTCGAATGGAACAAGGGAGAAAGGTGGTTGTATGCCCTCACTCTGCCTGAGGTGTTCGTATACAGGGCCTTTAAGATGTTAATGAACTTCTCAGGCACACCCTTCTTCAATAGACAATCCCAGAGAACACTCCTGTCCAACGAATCGAAGGCAGCCCTGATATCAAGAAACACTACGATTGTTGGCCTGCGATAAGTATGACGGTGTTCTAACATTTGGCGGAGGGTGAAGATGTGATCAATGCATCCTCGACCAGAACGAAAACCAGCCTGCTCCTCGCGAGTCAATCGTTCTCGGGTTTTAAACAACCTACGAAGAATGATAGAAGCCAATAGTTTGGACGCAATCGGAAGTAGACTTATCCCCCGGTAGTTATTGCAGGAACAACGTGAACCCTTTTTAAAGATAGGGACGACTATCGACTCATTCCATGATGTTGGAACACTTTCTTGCTCCCAAACCTTTGCAAACAACACAGTCAGTTCCTTAGTCAGAAAGTCACCACCATCTTTAAAAAGAGCCGGAGGTAAGTCATCTGGGCCCGGTGATTTGTAACGTTTCAAGAGTTGCAGTTCCTTGCGGACTTCCGCCTCGTTTGGTGGGTCAGTCGTCACCGGCCATGGGGGGCAGGACAAACTGGTTGATGTTGCCGGAGCAGCAGGCCAGTTGAACTGCCCTTCGAAAAATTCCGACCATCGTCCAAGACGTCGAGAGATGTTAGTGATTGGCATCCCGTCGTCCTCGTAGATTGTTTCACTCACACCAGACTTCTTTCTGCCAGTGGCTCGGATGAGTTGGAAGAGCTTCCGGCAGTTACCAGATGCAGCTGCTGCTTCCATCTCATTAGCACGCTCCGACCACCAGGCTTCTCGGTCCTTACGCAAGCTTTGCCCAATTTCATTACGTAACAGCCTTCGTTTGTGGTCAAACTCACGGTCACCCGGAGTAGACCGACGGGCTTCGATCAGTTGTAAGGAGCCAGAAGAAACCCAGTGCTTATAAGCGGGACGTTTCGTGAAGCCGCAAGCGGCTTTACTCGCCATTTTCATGGCGTCGTGAAGATGCAACCAATGCTCATCTATACTTTTCGATGGGATGGTAGCTAGCCTAGAAGCTAGCTCCGCTCGATATTTACTTGCAACAGAAGTTTCAGCCAGTTTACTAACATCAATCCGTTGGTGGTGGTCAATCCTTCGGCCACTGAAAAGTAAGGTAAGATTGGCGCAGACCAGGGCATGATCAGACTCCAGATAAGTACTCCAAAAGGAGCGGCAGTCTTGTACACAACCACGCCAGCAGTAGCTGATCGCGATGTGATCAATCCGAGTCCAGGCTTGAGATGCAGAGGGAGGACGCCAGGTGGCACATCGGTGGTGGCTGTGCCGGTAGTTAGTGCTAGCCAGAAACAGTTTGTGGTCTGTGCACGGTTGCAGTAGATGGTCCCCGTTATCTGTCCTGCGACCAACAAGTCCCCATCGGCCACCTAAACGACTCTCTTCTGTGCCTAGACGCCCGACCTGAGCATTCAAGCCTCCGGCTAATACTACAATATCTGTCGAACGCGCTTTCTCGAGAAGAACTGTTAACTGATGGTAAAACTCATCCTTGATTGCATCCGGGCTGCAATCTGTCGGGGCATAGGCGGAGATGACGAAAAGACACCGTTTCTCACGCCGGTTTCTTCTCACTTTGATGGAACTTTCTAATCTAACAGCACATAACCGACTGTTAATGGGGATCCAATCGATTAGTGCTGCCTCAGCTCTAGCGCTTAGTGCAACACCAACGCCAGCAAGACCAGACGAAGATGCCACAGAGTCCACGGATAAGCGCACGTAAAACAAGCTTTTCGAAGCGACAGATGGAGAACGAATTTGTAGTACTTCACTAGAGTCTTGAATACGGGTCTCGGATGGACAGCAAACGTCAACATTAAGACCTTCCAAAGACATAGCCAGCCCTATCTGTTGTCCGATCTGCATTAGTGTGCGAACGTTGAAGGAAGCCAGCTTGAACGGCGTACGTGGTTTCAGAAAGACTGCTTCAGTATTCGTAATCGGCGGAAGCATTCACTTTCAACCAGACAGTGACTGGAGATCGTTTAGATAGGACAGAGTTTCCACCATGGGCGAGCTACTGCATAAGTTGGAAAGGAAGGATACACAATTTGGGAATAAAGGGAGTGAAAAAGCGATGTAGTAAATAATAGTAATAACAATAATAATAATGGTAATAATAATAATAATGTAAATTGTCTTTCTTCTATTAGGAACGAGAGCAGTGTAGTTAGTGTAGTGCGTCATTTCATGTCATTTGTGTGTGGGCTGTGATACTGCCCGGGTGCCCAGACCGAAGCAGGTGGTTTTCTTAGGGGGCCACACCCCGAGCCTTTGACCTAAAGGTCTGATCCACAAGGCAGTGGAGCATCGTGAGGAGATGCAGTCCCATGGTAGCCGGTGACCAACAGCAGGTTCATTCGCCATTCGTTCCATCAGGATACTGGAGCGCATGTGCACCATTGGTTTGGAATCAGGGTTTTCCAACTCCTCTAGGTGGATTCGCCGTGTCCACCAACCCGGTTAAAGCGCCGGACATTCGCCTTTCGTCCTCTCACTTTCGTTAACAACACCCCCGCCACGAGAAGGCAGTGAGTAGGACTTCCCTGGCAAAGGCTATATATTCGCTGGCCATGTGAGAGCATTTCGAGAGGGAGAGTGGACTCCCCCACTCTCGGCCGTACCAGGGCATTTGGGGGCCTGCTGGCCGATTTGACATAGGGTACATACACTGAAGGCTCCAACTTGTATTTTCGAGCTAGGTTTCAGTATACCTGTGACAATATTTAGCGAAATGGAAACATTGGCAATGGTGAAAATTACGAGGGAAGTCGCACAGGGAATTTAGGAAATGCTGGTCGTGAAGGTCATCGTTTCGTCGTTGTCTCTAACCTGAAAGAATTTTCCGAACGGTACCTGAAACTGAACCTAGGTAAGGATTGATATTACAAACACAAGAGCGCAACCGTAGTGCATTATTCCGACTGCAGCTATTCTACAGCTACTACCAGTTCCATGCACACACAACGGAGGAGGGTTGAGCATGGGGTCGACAACCCCATCACGTAAATAATAACATTGCCAAAAAAACACTGACCAGATTAAACAAATTAAACCATTCAAACTCTGCCCTCTGGGTTGAAGGATCTTCATGAAGAAGAATTATAACGCCTCATAATGAAAGCCAAGATTCTTCGGAAGTCATGAGGCTGATGCACCTTCTAACAGACAGATCAAAAATTAATATAGGTAAATGGAATGTTCGGACAATGTAGGAAACCGCGAGGACCAGTCAAATAGCTACGGAAATGAGGAGATACAACTTGGCGGTTCTCGGAACCAGGGAAACCCATTGGACCCAAGCTCGACAGAAAAGAATAAATTCGGCAGAGATGCTGCCGTACTCTGGTCACAAAAAACAAAATGCATACACAAAGCTACATGGGTCTCACCAAATCACATCACGGAGAACCAGACAGATCATGTTTGCATCACTAAAATATTCAGAAGGTCAGTGGAAGATGTGAGAACTAGGAGAGGAGTTGACAAAACTTCAGATCACCACCTGGTGGTCGCCAAGATGAAACTGAAATTGGAGAAGCAGTGGAAAACTGGAGAAACAGCATTACAAAGGTTCAATACAGTCTTCCTTCGACATACTGACAAACTCAACGAATTCAATATAACTCTCAACAACAGGTTTCAAGCCTCACAAGATCTACTGAAAGAAGAAGAAACTGCTATGGTGGACAAGTGGAAAGGGGTCAAAGAAGCACTAACTTCAACGTGTCACGAGGTGCTCGGCCGCAACAATCATTATCATAAGGAATGGATCTCCATTGAAACCCTCGCCAAGATTCAAGAAAGGAAGAACAAGGAGACAGCAATTAACAACAGTAGAACAAGAACAGAGAAAGTCAATGCACAAACTGAATACACAGAAGCAAACAAGCAAGCGAAGAACAGCATTAGAGCTGACAAATAGAAATATGTGGAAGAGCTAGCAACGACAGTGGAAAAAGCTGTAACAGAAGGAAATATGAAACAACTACATGACACAACGAAGAAACTGACAGGGAACTATTGTAAATCAGAGATCAGTCAAAGAAAAAGGGGGAAAGCCAATCACCGAAATTCAAGGACAGGGGAACAGATGGGTAGAACACTTTGAAGATCTCTTGAATAAACCGGCTCCATTGAATCCACCGGACATTGAAGCAGCACCTACAAACCTTCCTATAGATGTTACTCCACCAACGATCGAAGGAATCAGGATGGCCATCAGACTAATCAAGAGTGGGAAAGCAGCAGGATCTGACAAAATGCCAGCTG
>NW_017386083.1:195733-252950 GCF_000237925.1 Schistosoma mansoni | reverse complement strand
ATTTAGTAGAGATATCATTCCCCTATCTGTACAAGTATTTACGACTTTGAAAGCAGTGATCATAGGATAGTAGCTTGTGCTCTCCCCATCCATCCCTCCTACAACCGACCAATTCAAAGAACCTGCAATTATAGAGACTATAAGCATGCAGACTGGGACCTCTTGCGCTCACTGATCAAACTGTCAGACTGGGATGAATTCTTCTCATGTAATAGTCTGACAGATGCCATCAACATATTCTATTTGATTGTTAACTCTTGTCTAGACTCCTGTGCACCAATTAAGACTTACAGGATTAGTAAACATTACGAATTATATATACCAGCTAAATATCGTAATAAACTAAGACGCCTAAAGAAACGTTATTTTAAATCTAACGACTTCACGGCAGTCACACAAATAACAATAATTTTTAACCAAATAAAAGAGAAACATAGGTTAAAAGCCATTAATGAAGAGCTATTAGCACTAAGCACTAGCTCAAAAGTGCAAAACCTAATCCACCTTTACAATAAACGTGCTAAATCAACTCAAAAGGTTGATATACCATGCATCCTGCATAATAATAGTTTTATATATGATCCATAAACTATAGCAGACCTTTTCAGTGGTAATTTTGCAAATGGCAAAGAATCCATAAATGGCTCTGTTTCTAGAGTTATATGCATGACTGGTAACTCAATTAAATCTATCTCCTTCACATGTCTGAAAATTAGTAAGGTTATAAATAACCTCAAGGTTTCGAAAGGTCACGGAGCAGACGGGATTTCATCATTTCTCTACAAATATGGTGGTCCAGATATCCAACTTCTTCTCCTTAAGCTGTTTACTCTCTCTATGGAATCAGGCTCTTATCCTGACCGTTGGAAAACCGCGTACATCATACCACGTTACAAATCCGGAGATAAGACTGACATGAACAACTATCGGCCAATAAATATTACTCCAGTTATCTCTAGGATTATGGAAAAAATTATTAGTGACGAACTATCCAACTATTTATTGACTGAACAATTTATTGATGATTCGCAACATGGATTTCTTAAAAATCGATCTTGTATGACATGTCATTTTGACTTCTTTAATTTAGTCTATTCTCTTCGTAGCCAAGGATATCTAGTACTAGTGCTATACCTGGACATTTCTAAGGCCTTCGACATGGTCAACCACCAACTTCTCATAGGTAAACTCGCATCTTATGGAGTCCAAAACCCGTTACTAGCCTGGTTTGATTCCTTCCTCAGCAATCGACATCAAATAGTTAAAATGAACTCTTCATTGTCGAATGCCGTCCCTGTTAGAAGTGGGATAATTCAGGGTAGTGTCTTAGGTCCTTTGCCCTTTTTAGTTTTCATTAATGATATTTGTGAGTGTTTTAGTGTGGGTAAGTCCCTTTTGTTTGCAGACGATCTTAAGGTGGTGTACTCATTTTCTCCACATGAGCTTAGCAATATTCAAAATTGTATCAGCTCGGAGCTTAACAATGTAGCACAGTGGTGCTCGAAATGGCAACTGGAGCTTAATACAGCTAAATGTGGTTGGCTATGCTTCGGTGATACATCACTCAACCTCGATCTTACCATAAATGGTGAAATGTTATCTAGGTTACACACAGTAGTAGATCTAGGACTTAGGTACTCCGACGACTTGTCGTTTACTGAACAGATAATGAAACAAACGTCCAAGTCTCAACGCTTAATGGGTTACATAACTTGAAACCTTCATAACAGCGAATCTTGTATATTAATATACAAAGTCTGTGTTCGACCACTCCTCGAATACTGCGCGTTTCTCCTTAGTAGCACGCGCATAAAGGATAAATTAAGACTGGAATCAGTACAGAGACGATTTACACTTCGTACTCTTGGAACTGATAGTGTCTTGACATATAATTCGAGGTGTATTAAACTAGGGCTTGACCCTCTATGGAAGAGGAGACTCAAACTTAACCTTATCTTCTTTTTCAAAATACTTAACAAACTCTCCTTCACATCCAGCCAGGCGATTCAATACGCTAAAGCCCCACATTACGACATTCGTAACTCCTTGTCTTTAGCCAAACAAACATATTCTAGATCTTCTCTCTATATGAATTACTTTGCCTGTAAGTTTTATAGGCTCTGGAATAATTTACCTCAAACTATCCGTATGTTAAACTCTCTCCCATTGTTTGTTCGCTCAATTAATGCCTTTTGCTCCTCTGAAAATGCATTAAATGCTCTAGCGCCTGCAAGTGTATCTTACTCCACAAGTGAGATTATCGGAACTTCAAGTGTTTAACCTCTTACTTGCTATCATTGTTTTGTTGTTCCGTGCTCTTTGCTTTAATCTTACTTTCTCTAGTTGTAGATAATTATCAATAACTCGCTTTGGCACTAGAAATAACCTTACAGAACATCAAGCTATCCACTTAAGAAAAAATGACAAGTTCCCTGGTGTTGCATTGGCCTGCCATATATAAACTATTTATCAATTACAAAACCAGCAAACATAAAACTTTCTTATATTTCATGTTTGCTCTCTACATTAAATGTTGATTTTTATAACAATCTGATCATGCCTGTAAACTGGTGTGAACTCTGTAAATATTATTTTCAGAATATATATATATATATATATTATTATTAAATTGTAAGATTTGAGCCAAAATTAACACACGAACAGTAGATGTTGTGGATTACCTGCGGATTTTTCCATGTTGTTTTAGTTTTTTCCATGTTGTTTTAGTTGAACATTCGTCCAAACGACCAACAAGGTCAGAAATGGTAGATGGAATTCTATTAAAGCCATTTGTTAGAGTTGGAGATGTTGCAGGACCAGTATTAGATGAACTGCGACGACGAGATGAGGGCTGTCGACTGGATGAAGAGATTCCTCTGATATCCATTGAGTTATGTAAATAGTCATTGGTTAGAAATCTCTCTGGATCAACTAAAGGTTCCGTTGAATAATCACTGTGCAGCAGTAAGCTTGGAGTTCGAAAGGTACTTGAAGAGAAAGAAGCACCTCTTGTAGAAGAATCTGATAAATTATTTTGAGGACTAACAGGTTCAACACTCGTCTGATGAGGTAGTCTTGAATGATCTATTAGTCGACGAGGAGCACCTCTACCTTTCACGTGCTGAATAGGTAAACACCTTTCGTGCAGATCACATGAGAAATGTATAGTGTATTGTTGATTTTCTGCAACAGCTGAATTCGTACTCTTTGGCCCCGAAGTCATATACGCACGTAATTTCTCCGCCCATTGTAGATCAGACAAACCACATGGTGTATCGCCTCTCTGTGAATAATAGATACAAAAAGCGAATCCTTCAGTAAAACTAACAATTTTACTATAATATGATGACCAGGAGTAATAACTTTATTATAATCTAAACTTCAATCATTTAGACCGAGCAATACCTGAAAGATGCTTCTTATATGATACATTAATAAGTTGGCTTTTCAATTTTGTGAGGAATGATATGTTTGGTGAGAGCAAAATCACCAAAAAATCCTAACGCTTCTATTTCCAAAGCCACTATCAGATTTTATCTGATGAGAAAATAAAACTTACTACCATAGGACATTCTTTACGCTCAGTTGGTCACTATGCAACAGATTTTAAAATACAAAGAAATTTATGGAAATATATGGGTGCAAAAACTCACCTGTAGGAGTACAAGCCCAAGTGCAAGACCTGCTGAAAGAGCCATAAGCTCACAGCTGTCACCTGCAAAACCCCCTGAACCACCAGCACCCGTCCAGCCGACGGTATTATTTGTGGGATTATTATTCGACGCATTGGAAACAGTTTGCTGGGAGTCTGTATCTGCATTTAATCCTAAGTGTGCACTATCAGAATGAGAATCTTCACTTAACGAACGACCTAGCTCATTAATCAATAAATTAGTAATATGTCGATGTGCTGATCCCTGATAAAGTAACCCAAGACCGAAAATGGCAGCCGCTTGACATAAATTAGGAACACTAAGTTGGACATTAATCAAAGGATTGGATGGCAAAAGTGGACGATAATGAACTGCAATAAGTCGCAAAACAGACTGATCCATTGTACCTCGTCTCCCAGCACATAACCCTTAGAAAGATAAGATAAAATGTACATAATAACTAGTTAAACGAATAAATACAGTCGAAAAATCTATAAGTACCTAGTGCTTATTATCTACACGCTATAACAAAACTGTATTGTATTTTCTATAGATTTGTTCATGTTCTTATCTGCCGAATTGTATTCCTCATTGTTTATACGAATAAACTGAACTACATTTAACTACCTTGGAGTTGGCGTTTGGCTGATTAGATACAAACAAAAATAGGTGGGTGTATAGTCTAGAAGAAAAGCATGAAACGCTAAGGGTCCCCGTATATAACCTTATTCGTCCAAAGAAATGTCAACAACATTTTAAGGAAGACAGTAAACAAATCTGATCAACTATAGAAAAAGATTGTAATTTGAAAGCAAACTGACTGTTAGATCACCATAAAATGAATAACTTATAAATAAATATCTTGAAAACAAACATAACATAACGTTCTTCTAACAAAGATTATATATATATATATATATATATATATATATATATATCTGTTACATCCTCTACTTAGTTACGGCAAATACGGTATACAACTATCAGCACTCGAACGCGTAGAACTCCACAGTCCCAAATCAAATGATGGAAGAAGCGGGGGAAGTAATTATTAGGTACGAGTCCAAAATGTACAGAAAAACAGGATTATTTATAGTTTTAGTACGGGTTATAACATCATTATAATCCAGTCAATCGGCATGTAGGAAAGCTATACAATCGTCTAATCACAGCATGCGACGTCGATATTCTAGAAGGTTCTTTAAAAATCTGATCACATAATATCTTCAGCTTCTTTAGAGCCTTCGTCATGTCTTTTGAAAGCCATCCCAATAATATTCTTAAGATATCTGAAATGTTTATGTGAATCAAAATCCACCAACACATTTTGTAGTTATGTTGTGAATATGCAATAAAAAAAACCCTGAATTTATTAGCGATTTTCAACAGATGTATAATATATCATATATAATGAACTCATTAACTAAGCGCTTGAGTATGAACCACACTATAAGTGTGAGGGCTAAAGACAATACCCTATTGCCCAAACTGAAGTAAATGGAGCAGATTTTGAACCTAGTGGCTGGTAGTTGAACGGATTAATCATTACGCCATTAATCAACAAGAAGGCGAATGAAAATCACTTCGAGATGGACAAATAATATAGTACGGATTTACGAAGCCATTAACTGTTATGATTAATCTCCTGCAGAAAAAATTCCGGAACAACAAGTTACAAAATGATGAAACTCAATTTCAGTTTAATTAACGGACCAAAAATTTATTCTACTTTAATAACAAGCTTTCAGTCTCAATAATCTTTTATTTTAAATGTATATTCAATTATCTTTACGTTTCATTTCTAATTTCTTTCAATGTGATATTACAAATTTGGGCAAAATATACTGAACCTATGGGTTATTGTGTCTTAGTTGCTTAAAGAACAGATTTCCAACAATTTGTCTAAATGTTGAAAACTAATTCTACTTACTTCAGTTTGAGTAACCAGGTGGAGATTTTAGTAATTTTATTGTTGAATTCATGAGTCAATTGAACCTAGACAACCACGGAAAACCTGGCAGCACTGGACGGCCGTTTCGGTCCATTGTGAACTCCTGAGCAGTGCGCATCCACGATCTCGCCTCGCCAAATTCGAACCCAGGACTTATCAGTCATGCGCGCGAGCGCTTAACCACTAAACCACTGAGCCATGTCTAACTTCAACCAATCCACAAAATTGAGCAATCATCAAATCTCAAATGGACAATTGCGACTTATAAGCAAAAATGGGTAGTGGCTTGCAGTAGAATCCAGGACGCGCGTTTCGCCCGGTTTGAGATTCATCAGCTGGATGCACCTGCATCTCAGAGTTCATGTTCACTCTGGGACTCGAACCCAGTACCGTTCGCTTAGAATGCCATCGCGTTATCCACTTGCTTGTGCAACGGGGTGAAGTTTAAATTCACTTGGTATTGTTTGGTTGCATTATTCTGTATTCAGTTATTACAAAACAATTCAGATAACATTACGTTGCAGTTATTTATTCTGAAGTATATATATATATATATATATATATATATATAGAGAGAGAGAGAGAGAGAGAGAGAGAAATGCTTAGGGAAAAACAATATGAACTATAAAGGCCTTACCTAAAAGTACAGCCATATTGTGCAAGTCATGCACCCGTACAAGATATTCTCCTATATCATAAGGTGTAATTTTGTTTAAGTGACCATTTAAACCCAAGCCAAGAAGTAGACCAGCTTGTTCTGGACTAGACGTGTCCGGAGATGATGTAGAATCTTGATTAGTACGAAGATTATTTTTACGATTATTAGTGGATGTGAGTCCGGCAGCACGACAGTTATATAAAATCCATGTTGCATCTATCTGTAGTAAACCACACAAATAGGCCTTAAAAATTCATACATCCATGAAGAAACAAGTAATTTATAGTTCATTGATTATTCATAAAAAAATGCTAATGGGTTATTTATTTGTTACATTCCAATTGTAATTTAATCAAAGAGACCTAAAGACAGATACGTTACTGAGGCTACACCAAGCTAACCGTTGCTGATATGACACCAAGTAGGATCCTGACTACTTGCATGAGAAATGTGGCTAGTGAATAGATCAAGGGATTGCTATGAATAGAAACAATAGTGCATATAAATATTGACGGTCGAAGCAATTTACTTTCTTATTTTCTCGCAGAGGACGGTTCATACTAATGGCACTGAGATCTTCCAGCAACAGTAAAAAGTGGTCGCAAAATACGCTGACCGTGGATAACTCTGTTGACTGTTAGAAGTATACAGACACTTTCGTGGGAACAGATTAATTCGAAATACGAATAATTTTTATTATGAAATGTATTCAGTAAATGGAATTTAATTTGATTCAGTAAATATTCAATTTCTATATACATGTGTTAATACGCAAGAAAACACATGCGACTTTTGGAACTAACCGAGGCATCAGGTGATACACTTAAACCGATAGCCACTCCATTATGAAAATCTGGCCAGTGCTTTGCAGCCAGTACTCCTGGAGACTGTTGAATATTGGAAGTAGACAGTAATGAAGCAGTAGAAGATGCTGAGTTTGTAGCTGTCGTGGATATATTGGAACTGGCGTAATTGTTGAGCAAGTTATTGCTTGGTGTCATACGTCTCAGTCCTAAAGATACAGTCTGGAAGGAAAAATCAATCAATACAGAGATTATCTTTCTATAGTATACACTGTTAAAGATATTTCAATAAGACTAGAAACAAAAACAAGAACTGAAGATATAATCCTAAGACAGTATCTTACACGCAAAGATGCCCCTGCACCACATGATGCTAATGAAGAAGCGATAGCTAGAGCCACAGAATTTCCTGGATGGTTAGAAGCGTCAACACTCTGGACACCAGTGATTCCAAGTCTATCTCCACTACCCCCAGCTATATCTAAGCCACTCGCAATCACCTCAGCAGTTCCAGCTCTGTTGGTACCCGCATTTGCACTAGCAGGCCCGAGGGGCTCTCGAGCGAGGTCAACCAAAACACGCCTTCCACTGCTTGGGGAAATCGCTCGACCACGCAAACATATTGGAGGTACACGAAGTTGTGTCGGTACTTTCGAACCTGTAAGGATTCCAAAAGTCAGCATTCCACGACCAATAACAGAAGCCCAAACACGGATACCAGCTGCAGCTAAGTGCATCTCAAACCTTGCTTCTGTCAAACGAGCATTTAAATCAGATCCAGGGGCATTGTTGGGAGATGTACTGACAGGATCTTCGGAATTCAGACGAGGAAGACGAATATGACTGAAACTTTGAAGAAGTCGATATGCTTCACGAAGACGTAAATCATTCTAAAAATATTAGTAAAAATTGAAAATGTATTAGGCTTCAAAGATTATAGAAACAGTAAGAAAATAATCTAGTTATCAAGACCTTAGGTAGTTGGAGGTAGTCGACAGAAAACTCTGGACTCAAGTTTCGTGCTATTTAGCGATCATCAGAAAAATGTACCTGTAGTCTTGAGGGGACTAATGCTCAGTCACGTGTCGCCCAACTCCACATCTATAGACGCTACCACTGAGCTATTCGGGCTGCGACTGACCACCTCTTACAGGAGTGAGATGATCAATGTCATGTTTGTTCAGCCCTTGATCGGTGGAAGTCGATCAGCATTATAAAGAGGTTGTTATACGCTGCATCGGTAAATACTCGGAGATCAATCACTTGTAAATCTAGTCATCGGTCTCATTTAATGATGTGTCATAGAAAGTAAGAAGAGTAAAAAAAGGAGAGGTTACTTGTGACAGTCAGCTAGTACTTCAACCTTCGAGAGGCTAGCAATATTGTATGTGAAGATAAATGAGCTACTGACTCTCATAGAACTGCTAGGAAATAGAATAATTAACGTAAACGAATTTATATGTTTGAGCTTAGCCACTAAACTAGAGCGTGTATGATATTTGCTAACTTTTAGGAACCGCATTGAATCAGGATTTAATAATAGAACAACTTTATTAGCTGTTTAAACTTTACCAAAATTTGGATGTTTTGAAAAATCTATTTCATTTACATTAGTGCTGATTATTGTGGATACCATGCAATAACAAATAGCTAACTATCAATTCGCTGTTTTAAATGAACTGTATTCGATATGATAATAGTCAAAAAGAAGTGGAGAAATGATGAAAAAGGTTTGAAACTCAGGTGGATGCTTTTTCAGAATTACGTTATTTGAGCAAAGACGTTTAATTGTGAAGCTTTTGTTTTCGTTCTGAACAGTTTCATCAGAGCTTCCCTGGATTTTTCCTGATCTCCCTCACTGAACTCATGTCCGTAGAGCACTGATATCAGAAGAGTAAATTATGAAGTTTAGCTGATAATTTACATTCATGAATCTTTAGTAATGGCATTGCCTTCTTACTCTGGTGCTTCTTTTAGTTCTCATAAAACGGAAAAAAGCGATTGTGTTGGCTTGTGAAGGACACTGATTCCGAAGGGCTTCAAAATCCTGATGGTGATTTCCGAGATGTTTTCTCACATAATAGGGCGATTCGTTTCCTAGTCATCTGAATGAACTGATCTGATACTTATTTAACAATTGAAAAGTCCATTTCTACATATAGCATTCCCTGAGCCCCCAAATGCCCTGGTACGGCTGAGAGTGGGGAGAGTCCGCTCTTCCTCTCCAAATGCTCTCACATGTCCACGCGAATATAGCCTCTGCCACGGAAGTTCTAATCACTGCCTTCTCGTGGCATTACAGTTGTTTACGAAATTCAGAAGACGAAAAGCGAATGTCCGGCGCTTTAACCGGGTTGGTGGACAAGGCGAGTCCACCTAGGGGAGTTGGAAAACCCTGATTCCAAACCAATGGTGTACATGGGCTCCAGTATCCTGAGGGAACAAATGGCGTACGAATCAATCGTTGATCACCGGATACCATGGGACTGCATCTCCTCACGATGCTCCACTGCCTTGTGGATCAGATCTTTCGGTCAAAGGCTCCGGGTGTGGGCCCCTAAGAAAACCACCTGCTTCAGTTCGGGCACCTGGGCAGTATCACAGCCCTCAAGCAAATCGAATGAGATTTGTATGGCGCATATGTATCTGGTGCTTCCTTGTACCAATATTTATGTGTTTAAATAAATAAAATAAATTCCCTGATGACTTTATCCAGACTGACAACGAAAGCTTTACAGTTATATACATCACCCAGCTAAAAGAATGGCAACACTAACAAAAGAAGTGGAGACGTATTTCACGATATCAAATACATATAAATAACAATAAAAAGTGTCATTCACTGTTTACTTAAACACTAACATGCCAATACCAAATCCTGAAAGGATGAATTAATATATAACGTCCTTATATTTAAAAACCTTAACGAGATTATTAACGTTTGAGTTCCAGTTCATCTTAATTACCTGAAACTGCAATGATGAAAAATAAATGCATTTACAAATTTCAAAAATAATGCATCATTTTCGAATAAAGTAAACAACCTTGAAAGAAGCTTGACAACATGGGTTGTTTTCTATATGGTACAATAGAGCATGAGATGATGCAGCCACATTCGAGGATAATGAGTCTATATCTCGAAGAGGAAGAACTAAATTTGACCAGAGTTCTTCGATAGACCAGGAAGAAGTTTCACCGACAGACGAAGGCACAGATAATATTTTAAGTAGACTAATTGGCTCAGAACTTGTACTAACAGAGTTTGAACAATTAAATACTGAATCAAAGATAGAGTTTCCTTGATGATCTAACATGTGTGCTTGCTTCGCCAAATCAGTACGTCCTTAAATGAGAAAATATAGATTACTTATAATGTACAATATGCTGTTAAGATATTTTTTTTAAAAAAAAGGACAAAATGTGTTACCTAAAAGTTAAGAAATTACACTTGGGAAGCAGTTTGTCAAAATCACCTCATATTGTTAAACCAGATTGTATTTAACCATAACTAAATCACTACGGAATATTATATTTTTAAAAGTTACCAACTGAGATCGATAGTACTAGATTAACAACTACTGCTTTTTGGAGCTTAGCCATTAGATGTTAAATACGGTAGAATTCATTTACGACTAAACACCATGAAACAACCATAGTTGTAACCATGGGAAGGTTGTCTATATAAACTATCATTACGAAAAACAACGAACCATATTGATTAAAACACTAGTATCTTGAGAACATACAACACAAGATCTATACGAAAAAATGTTTACATTTAGACATATATCAAAGAGAGTTCGAGCAAAAATGTCTGTATCTATGTTTCAAAATAGCTGAACAGTACATCTTGTCATATAAATATTTGTGGTTTTAACTTTAGTTATACATGACATTTAAATAGGTAGCAAAACGAACTTACCCATCAAACTATACACATGAGGATCACAATTAGGAGGAGGATGCAACCTACAACGGCTAAGAAAAATACGTAAAATCATTGACAAACCAGGTGGCAGTACACGTAATCTCTTACTCAACACACCATAGAACACTTTACTGCTCGACTCCAATCGACTAAGAAATAATAATGCCAAGTGTTGTGCAGAAATCGGTAAACCAGTTGATTCAGTTTCACGTGAAAATTTATTACTAGACAATGTAACGCAAGTTAAAAGTGTCTCGACATAAGAACAAGCGTAAGGTCCAGCATTTTGTAGCCAATGTTTGACTTCTTCATCATTAAATATAGGAAAATCATCTCTTTTCCTTGAACATTCATAAACTAGATAAAATCATCAGGAAGGAAATTAATATAAATAGTAAAGAAACGTCTTAACCAAGAAATAATGTTTCAAAAAAACAAATTTATTTCGAACAGATTAAATCAAAATATATGCTATGAATTTAAAATAAGGTAAGTGACAAACAACAATATCAGAAAACTACCCCAGCAGTCATCTTGATGGTATGACTTAAACTAAGTTCAATGTATTCGCAGAAAACAGATTATTTGTCACTATAATATAAATTATAGATAGAAACAATACTATGTTTTCATAGACCTAGACATACAATAATAATCCCCACCCATGTAAAATTGTCGATAACTGAAAATGAATACATCTAAGGTAGCCTTATGTTGCACTTTTCCAACATACCTAGAATCGCACCCAACCATATACCCAATAAAATCCATTTTCATCTCCCAACTTTATAGACTCTTTTAACCACTTTACTTAATCTTCCACCATCGACGGCATTATCATCCTTATGTCTTTACTGTAATTCCTGTGAATATTTCCTGACTGAATTATAATGACATCAATCGATACATATTTAGTTTAAGTTATACATTAGTTGTAGTAGTTCACAAATAATCTAACTTTCTGAAAGAGCTCAGATATAAGGCTTAAAAATAATTAGTTTACCAAAGAAGAACTGGAGACCAAATTTCTTGATTGAATCATTAATATGAAATAACTTATACAGTCAAGTGATAGATACCAGATTAATCAACGAGAGTACAGTGAATACGGTCAATTTCACTTTGTTCAGAAACATGTCACCAACATACATACCATACGTCGAAGGACAAATAAGAAGTTTGCTTGAAGATATTCCATTTAGTCGGTCTACAAATTAACTGATTAGCACATTTTTTATTTAAAAACCATCCTCTACCATATGGAAAAATTAAAGATAAACTAACACAGACCTGAACCACTCGACTTTGCGAATGTTTTCCATTTGAATATTTGATCGGACCAAAACTCCAAAAGATATTGAACTGCCGACTTTGAATCCACGTTTTTAAGCTCTTCCAGCTTTTCTGTGGATAAAGCTGAAACGATCACTCCTGCTAAGGCAGTTACCAAATCATTCACGCCAGTCACATAAGGATAAGGATTTATTTTAACAAACGTCCCACCAGAAAATAATGATTCAAACTGTCTTGTTACCCATGTTAACAAGCAAGGTGCTATATCAAACGATATTTTATCCGGCCAGTTTAAATACTTAGTTGGAAATTCAACTTCAGTAACCAAAGAGATGTGACACAAATTTGGATACTCAGTTTCATAAAACGTGGTATAAGCGGGCAAATTTAATATACTAGAAAGAGAAAATAGGAAAACATTAAAATAAATAGATTCCAAAAATGATCTGACAATATTAGCATTCCAGAAGATAGACACATGCGCTAAACAAGACATTCAAAAGAGGGAGAACCACTGAGGTAAAACAAAGGAATAGAAGACCTGCACATCTGCTGAGAATATTGGTTACATTAAGTACTGCATCGGTTAACCCTTACCGATCCCTGCTGCAATTAACTATACTGTCTGGCTTGTGTGTAGTATCAGTTTATATGTTAAGCCCATATACTTTATTCTAGCTTCTGGCCAAGCTAATTCACCTATACATTGAGTCATATTTTGATCTGGTTAATTATTCGCTTATTAACCTTGACTATATTTTTATATGAGCGGGTATGTGTGCACACTTCGTATCTTATTCATCATATGTCTGTCATTCATTTTTGTCTGATTATAAAGTATTGAGTAATGCTTGCTCATAGCGAGTTGGCTTCCCCGCCATCTCCAATACGTGTCATGTATGCTTCGACCGCTTACACTTGCTCATGTGCCCACAGCTTTTTGGTCTGCATTATTTATCAATAAAAAGGTAGTTGCCGCTTCCTTTTGCCTTCTGATTTTATACGCCGATAAGATTGGTATAGTAACGGTTATCGAAGTGAACTACTAATGAAGCACGGCACTACATGTGGATAAATTGGTAAAATGTCAAAGGTTGTTAGACTCATATGAGCATCAGTCCATGGAGATGACAATTGGTTGAATCGTATCTTGAGTTATGGACTTGTTTACTGGTGTCCGTGCGATCATAATTGTTGGATTGAAAACCCTAGATTTAAAGACCTGGAATGCGACTCATTGATATATAAATATATATGGACATGAAGGGTCCACCTAGGGGAGTTGGGAAACCCTAATTCCAAACCAATGGTGTACATGGGCACCAGTATCCTGAAGGAACAAATAATGTATGAACCAATTATTGGTCACCAGGTACCATGAAACTGCATCTCCTTAGGTTGCTCCACTGCCCTGTGGGTTAGACCTTTAGGTCAAAGGCTCCGGGTGTGATTCCCTAAGAAAACCACCTGTTTCGGTCTGGGCACTCGGGTAGTCCACACACAAATGAAATGAAATGACAATTAATACTGGGAATAATATTCTTGCTTCAATTACAATTCAGACAATTCACACTCGTTTGATAACATTCATTATTATTTTTCTTTTTTTATATACTACGTCACTTATCTACTCTCTTCTATTCTCACTTTGTGTATCCTTATTTTTCAACTTATACAGCAGCTCGTCTATGGTGGAAACCCTGTTCTATCTAAACGATATCGAGCCACTGACTGGTCGATAGTTCAATGACACCACCGAATAACAATTCTGAACCAGCCTTTCTGAAACTACGTATACCATTCAAACTGGCCTCTTTCAACATTCACACACTAATGCAGATCGAACAACAGATAGGGTTGGCTATATCTTTAGAAAGTCTTAACATCAATGTTTGTCGTCTATTCAAGAACTGTATTCAAGACTCTAGTGAAGTACTACAAATTAGCTCTCCATCTGTCACTCTGAAAAGCTTGTTTCACGTGCGCTTATCCGGGGACCCTGTGGCATCTTCGTCTGGTCTTGCTGGCGTCGGTGTCGCACTAAGCGCTAGAGCTGAGGCAGCACTAATCGATTGGATCCCCATTAACAGTCGGTTATGTTCTGTTAGATTAGAAAGCTCCAACAAATTGAGAAGAAATCGGTGTGATAAACGATGTCTTTTCGTCATCTCCGCCTATGCTCCGACAGATTGCAGCCCGGATGCAATCAATGATGAATTCTAACACCAGTTAACTGTTCTTCTCCAGAAAGTGCGTTCGACAAATATTGTAGTACTAGCCGGAGGCTTGAATGTTCAGGTCGGGCGTCTAGCCATAAAAGAGAGTCGTCTAGATGACCGATGGGGACTTGTTGTTCGCAGAACAGATAACGGGGACCATCTACTGCAACCGTGCACAGACCACAAACTGTTTCTGGCTAGCACTAACTACCGGCACAGCCACCACCGATGTGCCACCTGGCGTCCTCCCTCTGCATCCCAAGCCTGGACTCGGATTGATCACATCGTGATCAGCTACCACTGGCGTGGTTGTGTACACGAGGCGGAAGTCTACAAGCAACTCCAGTTCTCGAAACGCTGCAAATCACCAGACGCAGATGACTTACCTCCGGCCATTTTTAAAGATGGTGGTGACTTTTTGGTTAAGGAACTGACTGAATTGTTTTCAAAGGTTTGCCAATTAATGAGTGTCCCAACATCATGGAATGAGTCGATAGTTGTCCCTATCTTTAATAAGGGTTCACGTCGTTTCTGTAACAACTATCAGGGGATAAGTCTACTTCCGATTGCGTCCAAACTATTGCCTTTAGTCATACTTCGTAGATTTTTCAAAACCCGAGGAGCAGGCTGGTTTTCGTTCTGGTCGAGGATGTATTGATCATATGTTCACCCTCCACCAAATGTTAGAACACTGCCATACTTATCACATGCCAACAATCGTAGTGTTTCTTGATAATAGGGCCGCTTTCGATTCGTTGGACAGGACTGTTCTCTGGGATTGTCTATTGAAGGAGGGTGTGTCTGACAATTTTGTTAACATCTTAAAGGCCCTTTATACAAAAACCATAGGCAGAGTGAGGGCATACAACCACCTCTCTCCATCGTTCCATTCAAGTAGTGAGGTTAGTCAGAGTTGCCCAATCTCACCATTCCCCTTCAACTTTCACATTGTTGACGTTCTAGAAACAACTCTGATGGATGTAGGTAAGGGTGATGTGGATCTGTTGCCTGAAGACAGACTTCTCGACCTCGAGTATGCAGATGATGTTTTCTTCCTGTGTGATGATACGCAAGCCATACAATCCGTACTTAATCAATTGGCAATCAGTGTCCGCAAGTACGGTATGTGCTTTTCACCTTCAATGTGCAAAGTACTCCTACAAGACTGGCAGGATCCTGATGTTGCACTCACCCTAGGTGGTAAACAGATTGAAGTAGTGAAGTTCGTGTATCTAGGTAGCTGCATAAGTGCTGGTGATGGAGTGAGTGATGAGATCGATGCACGTATAGTGAAAGCCAGAGCGGCTTATGCCAATCTGGGCCATCTTTGGCGCCTTCGTGATGTTAGTCTGGGTGTAAAAGGTCAGATCCACAACGCATCGGTGAGAGCAGTTTTGCTCTATGTTTGTAAAATTTAGCCCTTCAGAGTTGAGGATGTTAGACAACTCTGTGTTTGATCAACACATTGGCTTGAGAGGTTTTCTGATATGGCTTAGAATAAAAGCCAGTGGCAATCCTGCTATATCTGTCTTCACAAAAGATGAACGTAACTCCTTCTACTTGAAGAATTTCTTCTGGTTGTATTTTCCTAACCTAACTGCTTCTAGATTTTAGCAGTTTAATAATCCCCATAGAATATTTAAAAGAAAAGAAATGCTTTTCTCACTATTATTATTATCATCAGCATTATTGTTTTACTCCCATACACTTATTCCTGTTTATTGTCGCTCTTCTTTTTTTATTGTACTCACCTTGTATTCTCTATTTCTTCACAACCTCATTATTACTATGTGAGGAATATATATATGTTCAAATAAATAAAATATTATACTATACTAGGAAAATGATAGTATTATAATGTTAGACGAGGAAACTTATTTGGAAAAGGAATGGCATAAGTGTCTATCATTCAACATAAATTTCTGTAAAGCATAACTAAAATGAGAATAACGAAATCTCAGACAAAAAGACCGCCTAGAATTTCCTTATAAAACTTCGCTAGTAAGGTGTTAATATCTAGTGGTAACGACATGTTACTAAAGTCCATTTACTAATCTTTACAACACAAAAGTATTTGCGGTGTTTACATCGTTGTCTCTAAATAACTTAAGTTTTTAAGAGATTCTTTTCTGTTTAAACTATGAATGTAGTATTTAAGTTTATTCAAATGTACATTACAAGAACTTCATGTGAACGAGTTTTGATTTGATAATTTCGAGTAAATTGAGCATTGGGTAGATTGTTATAAATAAATAACATATTTGTAATATTATTATTATTAATATTCTTATTGTTCCGTTGTACTATTTAAAGTTGGATCAATTTTAATTTGGTTATTTATTCTCTGAAGAAGTGGCTTACACTGAGTCACGAAACGTCAGAAACTCTAATTTTTCTACTCATTGGAATATTACAAATATATTATTTATTTATCTATGTGAACAAGTTCACGATATATCGAATCTCATATTTAGTTAATTAAAAAAAGGATTCCTGAAAAGCGTAATTACAGAATAAAGTTTAGATACCTTGAAATGATGAAATTGAGTTCGGCTAAATGTTTCACTTTATCTTGTAAAATGGAATTCAATTTAGCTTCCTGAAAGCACATAAAAAACCAGATAGGAAAATTAAATTACGACTAAATGCATCATAATCCACAAGAGATAATTCTATCAACAACAAAGAAGATGAAATCAGAACAGAACCTCACTTGTTCCGAATATCTTTTAAAAAATTTGAAACTAATGTCGTTTTAGTGTGAAGTCAAGACTAATTTAGCATGTTCCTCAAAGGTAGATGGAGAGGTACATAATACGTAGGTAGGCAGGAAAAAAGACATTGATTCAAGTATTATTTCCCAATATTAAAAACTGGAACATTTGATAACAACTTAATCGCCTAAAAGTAAAACGTTCCCCGAAATATGTGAAGGTGGTAGGAGCGTACTTCTAAGAAACCCCGTACTATGAAGAGAAGGTTGTCCAATGCTCCCTGGTTTTTAATGGTTGCTCAGCTAAAGTCACTCTTTGATGTAAATTAATCCTAAATGGTTAGAAAACATATCAAGATAAAGTGGAACTGGATAGTTAGATTGCGAAATCTTCTAGTTTCCTAGTATGACACAACACTGACAATACCGTTCTTTATGAAAATAAAAGTTAAGCAGTCTTATTATGTCAACTGGAATTAGATGAAACTAACAATATGACTAGTGTATTACATAAAAAAACACTACAAAATCAAGTAAAACCAATGAAACAGTCCAAATATACACCACATAAAACACATCACACTTCAGACTACTCGTTATAAAGGTTAATAATGACGATTACAAATAAATGCACTCAAAACCACTACTTACCTCATATGTTAAATGAAAGGCGAATAATATTGTCGGTAGATGAGAAAGAACAATATGACTATCAGGATCATCACGAACATATGATAGATAAACGGTTTGTTTTTGATCACGAAAAGAAAGATTTTTATCGAAGTCCATTTTCGTGAACAACAAATTAGTTGATTTTGGTAAAAACAAAGATGGATGGACTAGTTCATTATCATATCCCAAATCTAAGAGACTGGTCAAGTTATTCCAATCTAATTCTGAAGATTCCTCAGGACCGGGTCGACGGCGTTTAGACGATTGGAAGATGTGACCCACATCTTCATATCGTTATTCATAACAATGCAAAAAATTAATGGTAAAACGTAAATTTTAACTTTTGTTCTTAAAAAAACATGAAACAAATAATACGAAAATACCCGTAATGTGCTATGGGAAAATAACAGATTAAATTGCAATGAAATAGATATTTCCAGGAAATTTCGAAGCTGAGATCTGTAGAGTACTATTGCAAAAACTTCACATTCCAAGTGTATAAATCATTTTAGCAAAATAAGAAACCTATATACTTTCATTGTAAAAGACCAACTAAACAACCTTTAAATCAGGATGATTGTTACATGTGTTCGTCTACTAACTGGACAACTACTGAAAACTCAAACGAGTTAATAAGCACACTATTTGAAATAGATATACTGCTAAGCATGTTTCAAATTTGATAATTCGTATAAACTCAGTTTTTCTTAAACCTTTTTCATTCCTTTTCTGTTTTTTTTTGTTTTTCTTGGGTTTTTTTGTTTTTTTTTTGGTAAAAAACTTGTTGAAATAACTCGTGCTGAGAGTTCTATATTGTACCAGATTATAATATTGAATAAAGCCATTAATAATAATAATAATAATACTTACTAGGAATGATAACCGCAAACGCTTTTTTTCCAATTAAATTTCTCGAATGACCTTTGACCTTTTCTAACTGGTTGTTATTACTTCTAGTTTGCTTTCATTGTTATATATACTGAATTGTATCATTTTAGATTGTTCTGACTGAATAACAATTTTTTCGAGGTTTCGTTTTCTTGCTGTATCAGCCACTAAGCGTTGATGCGTTGTTCGCCAGCTGCCGTTATCAATTTCGCATCAGAACTATCCGTATTAGAATAGCTCATTTATTTCTTAATTCTTAAGTATCGTAGGTCAACTAGAAAACCCCAATAGCGATAATCATTTTTATCAAGATTTAACAGTTACAAATTCCTGAAACTGTAATCGCATTTGATAAGGCCGTCTAGTTTTAAAATGTAGTTTAGAGATATGGGGTTTACATATTATCATCTTACTAAAAAAAAATACAAACTTCGCCTGTAGCTCTTCTAAAGTTACTACCGGTCCCATGCCCACACAAAGGAGGAGGGTTAGGCATGGGGTTAGTGACCCCATCCCGTAGAAAAACTAACTCGTTAAATAAACGCTAACCAGGAAAAATAATTCAAACCTTCTAAACTCTGCCCTCCGAGTTCAAGGAAGAATTATGACGCCTCATGATGAAAGCCGAGATTTTTCATAAGTCACAAGGCCGATGCCCGTTCTAACAACCAGAGCAACACTCTTTATAGGTACATAGAACGTCCGAACAATGTGGGAGACCGGGAAGACCAGTCAAATAGCAATGAAAATGAGGAGATACAAATTAGCAGTACTCGGAATCGGCGAAACCCATTCGACACAAGTAGGACAGCAAAGGCTAGATACGGGAAAGATGCTGCTGTATTCCGGTCAAGAAGGGGAAAATGCTCCACACACTCAGGGTGTTGCTCTAATGCTGTCCAGAGAAGCACGTAATGCACTTGTAGGATGGGAATCTCATGGTTCCAGGATAATCAAAGCATCATTCAAAACAAAGAAGGAAATGAATGTTATCCAATGTTATGCACCGACCAACGATAGCAACGACGACGATAAAGAACAGTTCTATGAAAGGCTGAAATCAATTATAGCGAAGTGCTCAAGAAAGGACCTCACAACCCTGATGGGAGATCTAAATGCTAAAGTCGGAATGGAAACGCAGGATAGGAAGATATAATAGGACGACATGGACTAAGAGAGAGGTCAGCAAATGGGGAGAGATTTGCAAACCTACGTGCATTCAAAAAATTGGTTATAGGTGGCACAATATTTCTACACAAACGCATACACAAAGCTACATGGATCTCATCGGACCACACCACAGAGAACCAAATAGATCATATTTGTATCAACAAAAAATTCCGAAAGAAAATGGAAGATGTGAGAACTAGGAGAGGAGTTGACAAAACTTCAGATCACCACCTGGTGGTCGCCAAGATGAAACTGAAATTGGAGAAGCAGTGGAAAACTGGAGAAACAGCATTACAAAGGTTCAATACAGTCTTCCTTCGACATACTGACAAACTCAACGAATTCAATATAACTCTCAACAACAGGTTTCAAGCCTCACAAGATCTACTGAAAGAAGAAGAAACTGCTATGGTGGACAAGTGGAAAGGAGTCAAAGAAGCACTAACTTCAACGTGTCACGAGGTGCTCGGCCGCAACAATCATTATCATAAGGAATGGATCTCCATTGAAACCCTCGCCAAGATTCAAGAAAGGAAGAACAAGGAGACAGCAATTAACAACAGTAGAACAAGAACAGAGAAAGTCAATGCACAAACTGAATACACAGAAGCAAACAAGCAAGCGAAGAACAGCATTAGAGCTGACAAATAGAAATATGTGGAAGAGCTAGCAACGACAGTGGAAAAAGCTGTAACAGAAGGAATACGAAACAACTACATGACACAACGAAGAAACTGACAGGGAACTATTGTAAATCAGAGATCAGTCAAAGAAAAAGAGGGAAAGCCAATCACCGAAATTCAAGGACAGGGGAACAGATGGGTAGAACACTTTGAAGATCTCTTGAATAAACCGGCTCCATTGAATCCACCGGACATTGAAGCAGCACCTACAAACCTTCCTATAGATGTTACTCCACCAACGATCGAAGGAATCAGGATGGCCATCAGACTAATCAAGAGTGGGAAAGCAGCAGGATCTGACAAAATGCCAGCTGAAGCATTGAAGTCAGACATTAAAGTAACTGCAACTATGCTTCACCTTCTACTCAAAAAGATTTAAGAAGAACAAGTGCCAACGGACTGGAAAGAAGGATATCTCATCAAGATACCAAAGAGAAGGGATCTGAGGATTACAGATGCATCAGTTTTTTGTCAGTACCAGGAAAAGTTTTCAACAGACTGTGGCTCAACCGGATGAAAGACTCAGTAGACGCTCAACTTCGAGATCAACAGGCTGTAATTCCGCAAGCATCGGTCGTGCACAGACCACATTGCGACACTACGAGTCATCATTGAACAATCAGTTGAGTGGGATTCGTCACTATACATCAACTCCGTTGACTATGAGGCGTTTGACAGTGTGGACAAGAGAACATTATGGAAACTTCTTCGACACTATGGAGTTCCTGAAAAGATTTTCAACATTATCCTGAACTCATACGACGGACTATAGTACAAAGTCGTGCATGGGGGACAGCTGACAGATGCATTTCTAGTAAGGACTGGAGTCAGACAAGGCTGTCTACTCTCTCCATTCCTCTTCCTTCTAGTGATTGACTGGATTATGAAGACCTCGACATCTGAGGGGAAGCACGGAATACAATGGACAGCTCAGAATCAATTAGACGACTCGAACTTCGCAGATGACCTAGCCCTCCTACCCCATACACACGAACAAATACAGACGAAGACAGCAAATGTAGCAGCAGCCTCTGCATCAATAGGCCTCAACATACACAAAGGAAAAAACAAGATTTTCAAATACAACACGAAGAATACCAAGACAATCGCACTTGATGGCGAAAAACTGGAAGAGGTGGAAACATTCACGTACCTGAGAAGCATCGTTGATAAACAAGGAGGATCGGATGCAGATGTGAAGGTGAGGATTGGCAAAGCAAGGGCAGCATTTCCACAATTGAAGAACATGTCGAACTCAAAACAACTCAAAACCAGCATCCAGCTGAACAAGAAGTAAAGAAAAGACGTTGGAAGTGGATAGGACATACATTAAGGAAATCACTAAACTGCATCACGAGGCAATCTCTAACTTGGAATCCGGAAGGGAAGTGGAAAAGAGGAAGGCCTAAGAACACATTACGCCGGGAAATAGAAGCAGATATGAAAAGGATGAGTAACAACTGGAAAGAACTGGGAAGAATTGCCCAGGACAGGGTTGGATGGAGAATGCTGGTGGGCGGCCTATGCTCCTCCACGAGGGGTAACAGGTGTAAGTAAGTAAAAAATACATGTTCAGTTTATAAGCGACTGAGAAGTGACACAAAATATCCGATATTTCGTTGAAGTGATTATCGGAAAGCAGTGTGAATAACTAAAGAATACGTGTTCCAGCGACTTTGATTTATGAATTAATTGGCTTACTATTTTGACATTCCGAAGATACGATGTTTCCAGTGTACCGATGAGAAAGCGAAAAACCTGAAGCTGATAATATAAAATTAGCAAAACGATTCCATTCTCCAGGTTCATCAAAATAGTTTATCCCAAAATCATCTGTGTCGTCGCAATAACTTGTCTCGGGTTCTTGGAATTTATATGAACTTTTCGTTCCCGGTGCATTTGATATTATATACCAACGAGCAAAAAGCAGAAGACTTGCATCTTCAGGTAGACAACGATTCAAACTCGTTAAACATCGTTGAACTGAAAACACAATTAGAAGGAAACATTACTTTAAACAACTGTAAAAAGAAAATATCGCTAGACAATTCATTGATGTATGATAACAGGACCTACTTAAGAAATAAGTGAATGACAGAATCAAAACGAAATTTACATAGATATCACTGTAATTAAAGAATACATTTTTTTGCAATTAGGTCAGAGGTTATACATACATAATAACTATACATTAAAAGCTTCAAAAGGTGGACTTAGTAAACATGCTACAATATTTGACTTTTCTAAATGTATCTAATACTTGTAAATCGAAATAAGTCAAGTACTGAAACGGTTAGCAGAAAAACAAAACTTTTTCAAGAAAATAACAACATCTGAATATATTACCTATCGATAGAAGACTAGAGCTCGTTCAGGAACACATGTTTAGACTCTAATCATGCTCTAATACGAGCCTGTATTCGCTTGCGCCTCATCGGACTCAGAAAAGCCACATTAAGAAGACTCGTTAGAGTTGGACTCAGTGACGAGAAAGCCAAAGGTAAATTCCAAAAACATCTGAAGTCACACATGGACAATTTTGAAGACGAGACTGACCCTGATGTTTCTTGGGAAGATATACGAACAACTGTGGAAACAGCAGAAACATTTATTAGGTCACGAATAAGCAGTGGAATTCTATTAAGTCTATTGCACCGACAGACTCATGTAAACTTATCCCATCAGGCTCCGGGCACGATGACGAGCGATAAAAAGTCTGGTCTAGATTAAGTAAAAGTCTCAGAAACGACTGTGAGCAGTGTTGGGCAACGGAAGCAAAAGAGATGGAAAACGCAGAGAGTGTAGTTAACACTAGACAGCTTTCCATGCTAATAAAAGAAACCGGAATTAAGAAGTCAAGCGCAAATGAGACGATCTCACAAAAAGACGACACTTATCTGCTCTCGACTGTGACGTTTAGAACGATGAGGAGAACACTTTAAAGAACAGTTCGACTGGCCTTCAGTTACTCTATAGCTACCCACCATTACCAAACAGCTTGAATGGAACATTGACATAGACCCCCGACTTCAATTGAAGTTCAAAAGGCTATAGCCAATTTGAAACAAGGAAGAGTAGCCGGTCTACATGGATTGGCTCCATAGGTCTTTAGGTATGGTGGTCCAGCTTAAGCGATTAGGTTGACTAATATTCTGGCTAAAATCTGGGAGTTGGACGTAATCCCATCTGACTGGTCTCTATCACTGATTGTCTCAATATATAAGAAGGAGACAAAATCATCCTGTGATAACCATAGAGGGATTAGTTTGACTAATGTAGCATCTAAAATACTAGCCTCAATAATTATCGGACGCCTAACATAGACTCGTGAACTGCAAGCACGAAAAAGTCAGGCTGACTTCAGACCTGATCGTGGCTGCATAGACCACATATTCATCATTTGTCAGGTTTTAGAACACAAACATGCTTATCGGCGCCCGACAGTGTCGGCCTTTGATAACAGACCGAGAGGCAACATTAGTCATATTAGGTGAGAACGCTGATAATATTCAATGTTTTGGTAGCACTGATCAACAATGCCAGGATGTTTGGAATGCGTTTCTTTCCTTCCAAATGCAAGTTGTCATTCCAGGACTGACCTGCGTCAACACCTGAACTAAGGATAGGGAGTGGAGTAGTCGAACTCGTCGATAACTTCACATATCTTGGAAGTCTGATCAGCCCTAATGGGTTAGTGTCTGACGAAATCTCTGCACGGATTCAGAAAGCTCGTTTGGCTTTCATCAACTTACGTCACCTATGGCGAAGACGAGATATCCGTCTATCAATTAAGGGACAAGTATACTGAGTAGCAGTTCGCTCTGTTCTACTTTACAGCTGAGAAGTGTGGACATTAAGGGTAGAAGATACACGTGAGTTACCAGTATTTGACCACAGATGTCTTAGGTATCTTGCTCGCAACTGTTGGAATCACCGGGTAAGTAATACTGAGGTTGTATGCAGAGTATTGGGAAATGATGATAAATCAGCTAATGAGATTATAAGTCTTCATCAACTGTGATCAATTGGCCACGTGTTACGCAAGCCTGAACACCGGTTATCACGACGCGTTATGCTGACTACTATTGGCGATATTTGTAAGAAAATAAGAGGCGACCAAACCAAAATGTGGCATCGGTCCTTGAAGTCACTAACTTCTAGTCTGAGCCAAGTTGGTAGATGCAGACTACTTGGGTGTGGTCCGAGTAACTATCGTAAACAATGGTTAGAGCCTCTGTGTGACATGGCTCAGAATCGATCGCAATGGAGTAGGTGTATACACTCATTTTCTTACCTTAAACTTTGAGAATATACCAGTCATGATTTCTAAACTTCTTTGACTTAAATAACCTACATTCAATAGACAATCCCAGAGAACAGTCCTGTCCAACGAATCGAAAGCGGCCCTATTATCAAGAAACACTACGATTGTTGGCATGTGATAAGTATGGCAGTGTTCTAACATTTGGTGGAGGGTGAACATATGATCAATACATCCTCGACCAGAACGAAAACCAGCCTGCTCCTCGGGTTTTGAAAAATCTACGAAGTATGACTAAAGGCAATAGTTTGGACGCAATCGGAAGTAGACTTATCCCCTGATAGTTGTTACAGAAACGACGTGAACCCTTATTAAAGATAGGGACAACTATCGACTCATTCCATGATGTTGGGACACTCATTAATTGGCAAACCTTTGAAAACAATTCAGTCAGTTCCTTAACCAAAAAGTCACCACCATCTTTAAAAATGGCCGGAGGTAAGTCATCTGCGTCTGGTGATTTGCAGCGTTTCGAGAACTGGAGTTGCTTGTAGACTTCCGCCTCGTGTACACAACCACGCCAGTGGTAGCTGATCACGATGTGATCAATCCGAGTCCAGGCTTGAGATGCAGAGGGAGGACGCCAGGTGGCACATCGGTGGTGGCTGTGCCGGTAGTTAGTGCTAGCCAGAAACAGTTTGTGGTCTGTGCACGGTTGCAGTAGATGGTCCCCGTTATCTGTTCTGCGAACAACAAGTCCCCATCGGTCATCTAGACGACTCTCTTTTATGGCTAGACGCCCGACCTGAACATTCAAGCCTCCGGCTAGTACTACAATATTTGTCGAACGCACTTTCTGGAGAAGAACAGTTAACTGGTGTTAGAATTCATCATTGATTGCATCCGGGCTGCAATCTGTCGGAGCATAGGCGGAGATGACGAAAAGACATCGTTTATCACACCGATTTCTTCTCAATTTGTTGGAGCTTTCTAATCTAACAGAACATAACCGACTGTTAATGGGGATCCAATCGATTAGTGCTGCCTCAGCTCTAGCGCTTAGTGCGACACCGACGCCAGCAAGACCAGACGAAGATGCCACAGGGTCCCCGGATAAGCGCACGTGAAACAAGCTTTTCAGAGTGACAGATGGAGAGCTAATTTGTAGTACTTCACTAGAGTCTTGAATACAGTTCTTGAATAGACGACAAACATTGATGTTAAGACTTTCTAAAGATATAGCCAACCCTATCTGTTGTTCGATCTGCATTAGTGTGTGAATGTTGAAAGAGGCCAGTTTGAATGGTATACGTAGTTTCAGAAAGGCTGGTTCAGAATTGTTATTCGGTGGTGTCATTGAACTATCGACCAGTCAGTGGCTCGATATCGTTTAGATAGAACAGGGTTTCCACCATAGACGAGCTGCTGTATAAGTTGAAAAATAAGGATACACAAAGTGAGAATAGAAGAGAGTAGATAAGTGACGTAGTATATAAAAAAAGAAAAATAATAATGAATGTTATCAAACGAGTGTGAATTGTCTGAATTGTAATTGAAGCAAGAATATTATTCCCAGTATTAATTGTCATTTCATTTCATTTGTGTGTGGACTACCCGAGTGCCCAGACCGAAACAGGTGGTTTTCTTAGGGAATCACACCCGGAGCCTTTGACCTAAAGGTCTAACCCACAGGGCAGTGGAGCAACCTAAGGAGATGCAGTTTCATGGTACCTGGTGACCAATAATTGGTTCATACATTATTTGTTCCTTCAGGATACTGGTGCCCATGTACACCATTGGTTTGGAATTAGGGTTTCCCAACTCCCCTAGGTGGACCCTTCATGTCCATATATATTTATATATCAATGAGTCGCATTCCAGGTCTTTAAATCTAGGGTTTTCAATCCAACAATTATGATCGCACGGACACCAGTAAACAAGTCCATAACTCAAGATACGATTCAACCAATTGTCATCTCCATGGACTGATGCTCATATGAGTCTAACAACCTTTGACATTTTACCAATTTATCCACAAGACAGACAGTATAGTTAGTTGCAGTAGGGATCGGTAAGGATTAACCTATACACTACTTAAAATAATCCAGTTGACGAAGATTCGCAACATCAACTGATTTATCATCTCTAACTAATGCTTCAACGTAATCGTATTATTAGTTGTTTAGTGGTCCCAACAAACGTGTACAATGTTTAGAAAGCACCAATGATTGGATACTAACAACCTATGTATGTTATCTACTTCAAAGGACCATGTTTTATGCCAGTTTGTTAATGAAGAGTGAACTGCTGAGAAGTATACTAACAGCAAGATAGACAAATGTATACTTCTCCTGAGCTATAGGTGGTGTAAATTGATAAATTTCGAGTTACATTTGTGTCCTGATGTCATTAGAAGCAAATCCATTAGTGTAAATGAGATGTCTAAATAATACAAAGTGGTTAAAGCATTTACTCCCTATGGTTTAACTAGGTACTGACAGTATGGATGGTATGGATATTCATGCAAACCTGGGAGTTGTAGTCCATGATTTGACCATAACAAGACTAGTAGGTCACGAATTTTGTGTGCATGGTAGAAGGATCAATTTGGAACTAAGTTGATTCTCAACGAACTACTTAAATGAAATGTTAGATATTCAGGTGAATATAGAGCAGGTAACAACGTAGATTGTAAATTTTCAAGTTAACTATGAAAACGGTTCTAACTAGTTTGCGTTCAAGTAAGAAAAAAATCCATGATGGCATTTAGAATATGGTACAAAAAACCAGGTTAAAATATAAACTTGGCAACAGCGTGTCAATTCAATGTATTCTTATTTTAATAGTTGAATTCATGGGTCGATCTGAGCCAGACGATCACTGAAAACCTGGAAACACTAGATGGCTGTTTCGTCCTTGTACATGACTCCTCAGCAGTGTGCATCCACGATCCCGCATGCGTGACTCGAGCCCAGGACCTTCGGTCTCGCGCGTAAATGCTTAACTCCCAGACCACTGAGCCGGCATCCAACGGTGTTACTGTCTAGCTTCAATTCATTGATTACACAATACAGCCTAGAAATGTGAAGCACTGAAATATGTACTGTACTTACGAAAGAGACAGTAGAAATAATAACTAGAAAACAGTCTTTTACTGCATGGAAACTTATATTTTCAACAATATGATTTAGACTGAAATGTTTAGCGTAATTATTGGTAGTTTGCCACCTCATTCCTTAAAGCCAAATAAGTGAACTGCAATTTTAATCTGAAACCTAATGGTTGAGAAGTAACTGTTTCAAATACCAAGCCGCCGACTCCACAAAGTTTAGACAATAATTAACTAAATTAAAAGTAAATGTACGAAAAAACTGACCCATTTCGTTTTCTGCAATGGTCGGCAAATACACACGAAGAAATTTATTCGAATCTAGGGAGTCCACACATTTATCTACGCCAGTAACTTTACTTTGATTTGCTATCGTGAAAGCGTTCCCAGCTGGATCACACAAAGAAATTCTCTCCATAGATTTTACTTCGGATTGATTGTTCGGTGCATTTATTTCACTGCAATTTTCGGTATTAACGTTTGAAAGGTTCGTTTCGCAAAGATGGTCATTACCCTGATCAGTACGCAGTTCCTTGAAATTTGCCAGCTACACACAAATATAAAACAATAAGTAGAGATAGAAATGTTAATTCCTTTACAACTTTTAAGGGAAACAAATCACAGCACATAAGAACTCTCAAGTGAAAGACAAAATCGCTATTAACAATAAGGATTTTCAGTGACTGGTTTAAGCAGTGCAATTAAAGTATATTTTCCCTTCACACTTAATACGCCGGTTGATGTAAAATGAGGTTGGTAAAAATTATGATTAGCCAAGAGAAAATATTAGTTATTTACTCATCTTTCCAATCAGCAACAAATAATGCCTGATAGTGATAATTTACGAATGTTTAGCAGAGAATCTAGATGAAGAAAATGAAAAATTCGGCAAACTTCTGTTCCAAAGATATTCAAAATGATTTAGGAAAAAATACAGAAGAGACACGGCATGACGGAATCTGATTGACGACTTTAGATAAGTTACATAAGTATCATTTTCGATTTTCAGTAAAGTTGACACTCAACTGTTCTTTCATAAATGCGCTTCCTGAGTCTTACGTTTGTCCTTTTTTGAGGATTTTGGTTTAAGATTGAGAAAACATTTTATATACTATACATATATTACCCAGCTAAATACAAAACTTTGTGAAGTAATCAAGCATAAAACTTGAGCGATGAAAATGCTTGAACGGAGAAAAACAATATTTGCAGAATATAACTGTTATTTACTTCGGTGCATTAGTTTGATTACGAAGTAAACATGCATTTGGTTTAATTATCATGACAAATTAGAATGAAATAATCGAAAAATGTGGATATTACTACCATAATTATTTACATTCATATTCACCAATTCAGATGTCCGTCAAATAATTAAAATAACTCTTACTGTAATTGAATAAGAAAAATTGAATAAGAAAAAGAGAACTCAGCGAAGAAAATTTTCTTTTCGACGAAATCATTTACTTAAGCTGTACATTCGTATATATATATATATATATATATATATATATATATATATATATATATGCCTCTACATTGATAAATGTAGAAATTTTACACACACTGCCATACAATATTTATGTATTTATAACTGCACAGCTTTAGGACGAAGTCACCGCAAAAAAAGACCCACAAAAATATTTGTCTGACATATTGTTAAAAGATCTTCTGTCAAGTTTCTTTCAAACAGACAATTATCCTTCTTAATATTGATACCTCTTTTCAGTTCTTTGCCATTGATTAGACTTTATCAAATATCATATGTATTCGGTTCAACATAGAGTGTATCTCTGCATGTTACAGGCTGTTTGTAATTAAAGAGAGGTTTCGAAATAAATTCACGTTGCTTTTTTCAATAAGATCAAAAAAGGGAGAATAAAATCTACGACTTGAAAACGTAACAAATACATATTAAAAGGTTAAAAAAAACAGTTAAAATGCATACATCACTTGAGAGTTCGCTAAAACAAAAGGTTTTTTTATCGGAATTTGATCCAGATGAAACTGTATAAGACTGATCAATCAACAATTGGTTTGAAGTTATAATAGATATACATTTAGACAGCACTGAATAAACTGTATTCTGATGCCAGCGTTCAGCGTTCAAGAGATCAGATCGCACAATAAAGGGTATCTCAACAATTGACGCAGCATGTCTCAACCTTGATTTTACGATTTGTGGACCACCTACGCCAAGGTACATGCTGAGAAGCGGAGGTGGACTTAAACCAAGTAAACAAATCTGATAAATGAGAAATAAAATAAAAAATAATTTTCGTAACAAGATGCGTTAAGATTGAAAATATAGTAAAATAAGGGACTTATGTTTATTTTAATAACCTGCTAGATTTATGAAACACTGAAGTGAAATAAGTAATGCAACAGTTTGAAAACGGAGAAAAACTGTGTCAAGAGCATGGTTAATGTAAATTATTTTTAGTAAAATTATATTATACTAGTAAATAAACCTATTAGTTTGTCACACACTGAGAATAAAGAAACGAATATCTCGGGTAAAATATAGAGTCAACAGTTTTGTAAGCACTTATCAGTTGACTAGATTCCATCACTGTGTATTATTTAAGAATTAACAATATATATTCATTATCCAACGTCCAAGATATCATCAACACCAATTCAAAACATTCTCGCTGTATGGTTTTATGGAAACTAACGATGGGGTATTTTTAAACTCTTATTCGTAATATGTATTATGGTTGTCCACCAAAAATGCTATTTATTAAGCAAGTGCCTCAAAACAACTTTCAAATCTCTCACTAAATAAGCACCATCACAAATAACGTAAGATGAAATATACTCTATTTATGATTGCTTGATAAAAATAAACAGGGAATAAGAAAAAATATTATCGATGAAAAAACAAATACCTTTTTGATTCCTGTGTATAAAATTATGCCAACTCCAGGTTCCAAACAAATAGTTATTCGTGAATAAGGCACATACACAGCATCACAGGCTCGAAGATAAACTAAATCACCAAAAACTGTTTGGGAGTCGTTAAACTGCTTGCAATCAAGATATTTATCATTTATGCGCAAACAAGCTAATCTGGACTGTCTACGGTCGAAAACAGATGTACCAGTAAGAAAACAAACCCACGAGGTAGATGTTATATCAACAGCCAAAAATGCACTTGCTTTCACTGGACCAGACTTTTGTTGTGGAAGAATAACATTTTTATCCTTTGATACTGCCTGAGAACTGATAGAAATATAAAAACTGATAATTCTCAAGCTTAGATTATTACTAACCTGACTTATGAACAAGTAAACATACAGAATCAAAGCAAGATTACCACTGATTGATAAAACGATATGAGATAAGTACATCAATATAAAATAAACTAAAGTTATTGCAAAGCTTGCGTAAGGACCGAGAAGCCTGGTGGTCGGACCGTGCCAACGAGTTGGAAGCAGCAGCTGAATCTGGTGACTACCGGAAGCTCTCTCAACTCATCCGAGCCACTGACAGCAAGAAGTCTGATGTGAGCGAAACAATCTGTGATGACGGGACGCCAATCACTAACATCTATCGACATCTTGGACGATGGGTAGTTTTTCGAGGAGCAAGTCAACTGGTCTATTATCTTGACAACATCGATCAGACTGTCCTGCCCTCCATAACCTGTGACGACTGATCCATCTAACGAGGCGAAAGTCTACAAGCAACTCCAGTTCTCGAAACGCTGCAAATCACCAGACGCAGATGACTTACCTCCGGCCATTTTTAAAGATGGTGGTGACTTTTTGGTTAAGGAACTGACTGAATTGTTTTCAAAGGTTTGCCAATTAATGAGTGTCCCAACATCATGGAATGAGTCGATAGTTGTCCCTATCTTTAATAAGGGTTCACGTCGTTTCTGTAACAACTATCAGGGGATAAGTCTACTTCCGATTGCGTCCAAACTATTGCCTTTAGTCATACTTCGTAGATTTTTCAAAACCCGAGGAGCAGGCTGGTTTTCGTTCTGGTCGAGGATGTATTGATCATATGTTCACCCTCCACCAAATGTTAGAACACTGCCATACTTATCACATGCCAACAATCGTAGTGTTTCTTGATAATAGGGCCGCTTTCGATTCGTTGGACAGGACTGTTCTCTGGGATTGAAGGAAAGTGTGCCTGGCAAGTTTATTACAATCTCTTTACATTCTCAATGTTTTGGTGTAGCTCATATATATTTAGTGCCCCTTTGTTTTAATATTTGTGTCCAAATAAATAGTAATAAATAAATAAATAACCATAACCAGGTACATGTTGACAGTATTTATGACAATCCTCACGAAGACAATTACACTTTTTGCGAAAACCATGTCACTTATACAATAGTTATCATAACTCAAAAATTCATTAAAACATTTTTCAGCCTCCAAAATTTCACCGAAGTGATTGGGTCAGATATAAATAGGCAATCATCAAAAGTGAAATGAAAACACTCAAAATTCAAAACATGAAATATCACAGGAGACAAAAAGAGACAAAAAGTGGTTGTATTATATATATATATATATATATATATATATATATAACATTTAGTGTAGAATAATAACTCACGAGTTACATAAGTTTCCATAAAGAGCTTTACTTTTCTTAGTACTAGGACTATTAGAAATAAGTGATTCAGTTTTAGATGCACGAAAAGGTAAATTCGGTAGACGACGACTTAGCAAAGCAAAACGACCGGAAGCCGGTAGATCAGAGACATCTATAAGAAGAATAAAATACAATAAATTCGTAACAAAATTGTATAAGAACTGTTACACTTAAGTGCATAAAATAACGCTACTTGTATCCTGAAAACACGTGTTTCATGTCTCACCACATTTGCTGTAAAAATCAATGGCGCTTAATTCAACTTGAGGACACCAACTATTTTATCTGTAACCCAAGTGAAGTTATTCGGATGAAGATGACAAAGAAAAGAGAGCATTTCGTCTAACAAGAGTTATAGTAACCTAGTGATATCAAGAAAACTCTTGTTTAGAAACCAGTAGAAATAAATTTCGCTATTTTATTTATGATCCTACTGGTCACTCATAGAAGAGTATCAATATGGTAGTCTCATAAACAAACTAGTACAAAGAAAAATCCTCACATTTAAAAAATAATACAATGCATTTACTTACAAGGAACAAAATTACCAACGTTTTCTTTTTTGTAACTGGATTCATTATTTAATGAACTGAAAAGACCAATGTTATTTAGTGTACTATGCGATCGCGCAGAAGAAGTCTCTGACCATACCAGACGCAAACAAACTTTCGGTAGCAGTGGCTCATCTAGTAAATTTTCAACCTGATCGGGATCAATAGTGTAGAGCTTTTCGGCTCGAACAGGAGTTTCATGCAAATTAGAAGAATAAATATTGAGTCTTGTAGAAGAGCTAAACGTGACAAGCAAAATGAAAATCACGTAATAATTGCTTAATTAAGGAAACGAGAGGTGTCTATTAAACAATATGGTTCATATAAAATACAACCAAAACAGACTACTTTCAATCTAAAGTAGTAAACAATCAAAATCCTAATAAATTATCCGAAAAATCGTTTTTAACGAAAAACCCCACAGTAGCCCTGTCCAAAGAACCCAAAGCGATCCTGATATTAAAAATTACAACAACTGTTGATTTGAGAATGAACTAAGATGTGCAGGCATTTGACGAAAGGTGGAAATGAAGGCAACGAATCCACGAATTGAAGAAAAATTGGCCTGTTTCCCGCGAGTCGGACTTTTAAAAGTTTTGCTCAGTTTGAAGGGTATGATAAAAGTTAATATTTCAGATCTGATCAGCAACTAGTTTACACTCATAATTATTATATGCATAACGTAGGTCATTCTTGAGGAGGTGCACAATGATAACCCTCTTCAAGAATTACACAACACACTTTGCCGGGTCTCTTCGAACAGTTCAGTAAGCACCCAGATCAAAAATCCGCCTACATCCTTTAGAGTTGAATGTTAGTCACCTAATTTTAATAAAACTTCGCTCTTAAAAGACCTACATTCGTTGCCATACTTGCGATCCACAGTTGACGGAAAAAAAAACACAAAAATACGAAATCGAAACGTCATGAAGGAATCATGTAAACTCACAGTCGTCCACGTAATGTAGTCATGTTGATTGAGTTGTGCTTTGGAGTTTGAATGCTACCTACTGGTTTGGGTGTGCAAATATTTCCTGCCTGCTGTGCTTGTACGAGAGATCCCCTTCTTAAAAGAAAACCCGACGGACTGTTGGCTGTACATTGCAAATGGCTCAAGTTGTTAGGTGTGACATTAGAAAGACGGCTGATGTAAGAATCGAGGTTAGTAGGCGTAAAAGTAGCAGACTAGACAAACAAGAAACAGAATGTACGCAAAACAATTTACGAAAAAACAGAATCAATAAACTTATGGAAAATAGTTAAGTCAGCCGAGACAGTATAGAACCTGGGATAAATGTACATTAGCACAAGCTGTTATATTAGCACAGAGATGGAATGAAAAAGGGAATGAAAAGTAAGTCGAAATAACAGTAGTATCAATGATAGTAGGAAAGACGGACGATTGATGAATGAAGCTCAGAAATAAGAAATGGGTCTAAGGAATAAAAAGTAAGAGATAATGCTGGAGATCAAGACAAATAAAGGAATAAGAGTAGATGTATCTACTCCCTTGAGAACGATTTTGAACCCCTTAACCTCCACTAACCATTGGTTGCAATTATCACACAGTTTGCATTTATAAACACAACTCAGAGTCACTGACTTCAAACATGGATTTTATGTCTTGATTTAGCCCCTTGGATTTCTTCCAACTTAATCATACACAAGCCAAAATTCTAAGTCTAGGTAAGCGGTAATTGGGTATAAGTAACACACAACTACCTCAATCGATGAATACTTGGAGCCTCACTAAACAATTCCCCATCTTTCCTCACTACTCTGTACATTATGTCAGCATCACTCACTGGGTAGTCCCAATACATACCAGTGATGTTTCTAAGACACTTACGGTTCAATACTACTAACCATCAAGTTTTCTCTACTCTTAAGGGGAACGTCCCACAACCATAAAGTAGAACAACGAACTCTTATTCACTATGCTCGCCTCTTGGTTGGTAAATAAACATTTTGCCTGTTCCAGGTGATACAAAGCGAGCTTTCCGAATGTGTGCATACATTTCGTCAAGGACCAACCCATCACAGTTTATCAAACTGTCAGAACAAGGGCAGTGGTCGGGGCGCGCAATTACTTAACTCAGTATAGTCAGTAAAATAGTTAACGCAAATCAATCTACTTCCTAAGGATGAAACACTATGCATTTGAACAGAAGTGACTTATAGACTGATTTGTCATTTGAGCTAAAAGTAAAATAAGTATTTAGGTAAAAGGGTATAATTTAGTATCGTTTAAAATTTACCAAACCGACCTTTTATACTTTGGTAGAATAATAATATGATGCAAAATGGATATTTTAGCACGAACCTACTTCAGCTGAAAAGCTGAGTAGCAGCATTGGTCGTAACATGTAAAAATAATCCAACTTAATGCCAATTATGTGATTTCGCAATCGGTGAATGAATGAGGCTAGTTTAGTCGCCACTACTTTGCCGAAATTGATAGTAATCGTTATAAGCAACACCCAACATAACACCACTGTTTCAATTGTAGAACCCGTTACTATAAATGAAGCTAATAACAAGACAACGAAACTAGTATACACCATGAAAAATGAAACATACCAGGGATTGACCAGGAGATCGACGATTGCCACTATGATTCAGACGAAAAGATTGCTTTTCAGCTCTCGTTAGACGTGATAAGGATGCGGCGAAAGGACTCAAACAAATGGTGGAGTTTGGTGAACACTGGATGGAATGTTCATCAAAAGTACTCAAATCTTTATCAAAACTTTTAACATGCTTCACAGATTCAGGTTGATAAACCAGACCAGTCAACGCATGTGTAGCCACACTAGCGCGGCCATCGGCATCCATTTGATACAAATATATGTAGTCCTAAACAAAAGACAAACGTTATAATGTATCAATTATATCTTGGGTAATATTTTGACAACCCCCCCCCTCTCACCATAAAAGTGTTTATTTACAGGATATCGAAAATTACTATTGTATGTGCAATTTAGCTTTACATGTTATAATTAACCTTTAGTTTTTATCTATTCATATAGAATAATAATCTTAAAATATCCTATTATTCAAAAGCACACGAATAAGTTTATTTCAGTTTTCAGCAAAAACAGGAGTCAATAAGAAAATAAAGATTGCAGAGATGTTTATGAAGAACTAAAAGGAAAATAATTTCAGACTAAGGGCTATCATAAATAATATCTACTAGTGATAAAAAGGTATGAAATAGATGTCTCACTGATGATGAACTACAATTTCAGTCCTACTGAATGCTCATTCATGAAGGTACGAAGTATTTTGATCTGCGCATATGACTATGCTACCCAAAACAGAGTAGGTAATGTAGGTAAAATTTAATCACTGTAAACCATATATGTTCGCTTTATATCCTTACCGACATCCTGAAACTGATCGTTTTTTCAATGACCAACCGATCTCATTAAAATCGAGCAATTTTATTTTTCCGATTTTCTACCACATATAACAGGTCATAGTATCTAGTGGCTTCTAAAAGCGTGCAGTAACTACTGTAAATTATAATTACCAGTCTACTAGTTTTCTTCGAATGAGTGACATTTACCTAAAAATATTCCAAAACAAACTAAAGATATCGCTTAAAAATTCAGCCCCCTAATGCCTTCGTACAGCAGAGAGTGGAGAGAGTCCACTCTCCCTCTCCAAATGCTCTCACATGGCCACGCGTATATAGCCTATGCCAGGGAAGTCCTACTCACTGCCTTCTCGTGGCATTACTGTTGTTTACGAAATTCAGAGGACAAAAAGCGAATGTCTGGCGCTTTAACCGGGTTGGTGAACACTGCGAGTCCACCTAGGGGAGTTGGAAAACCCTGATTCTAAACCAATGATGTGCATGCGCTCCAGTAACCTGAGGGAACAAATGGCGTATGAAATAATTGTTGGTCACCAGCTACTGGCTGGGGTCTAAGAGATGGTGCAACACAGTGGCTAGAGACGTTATCAGATATGGCTCAGAATAGAAGCCAGAGGCGATCCTGCTGTAACCTTATTTTACTTTCTTCAAAAAGAGTGGTCGTAACTTTTTTAACTGAAAGAGTTCTGGTTGTATATTTCAGTTTCCCCCCATCATTACTCTTATATTTTTTATATATGCATCTTACCCCTTTTCTCTTCCCATTCTCATTGTTTTGTGTGGCGCATATATATCTGGTGCCCCCTTGTACCAATATTTATGCTTAAATAAAAAAATAAGTAATAAATAAATACCGACATGTTAATGTAAAATCTTTTTTTAATATACAAGTAAAATAGTTATTTCAGTACTCACATGTGACGAAGCCTTCTCTAATAGCCAAACAGAATGCAACCTGGTTAAGGAGTGATATGTTATAACCAAATTGAGTGATGCAATAACACCAATTACTTTTAGATGTATATCACTGACGAAACCTATTCCAAAGCCTCCATTAGGTAAAGGAACTTTTAAGATGACAGGAGCAGCTTCATCAAGTGGGTGTGTGAGGCTGAACATTGAAAACAACGCACATGAACTCGTAGGTGTTGTGTTAGGATTGTCGAACCTGACTTCATAATTATTTGGCTGACGTTCAAGAAGAATAAGAGTATTCAGAGCCCAAACCTCTCTTATACGACATGGAATCCGTACCGTGTAGTGTTCTCCACAATCATCAATAAAAGTCATCCGTTCCGACTCAAAAATAGACAATCCTTCTTGAATTCGTCCAGGTATATTCTCATTTACATAAGGCTACAAGTCAAGCGTTTCAAAACAAACTGATTATGATTCACTGTACTATATACACAAAACACGTAGTAAGGGAGGAAACCTATTAACACTACTTTTTCACGTCCATTTAGGATCTGAACATAAAATTACTTACGTATTTAAATTCACTAGATGAAAGTCCGTGAAATTGATAATTTATGAAAATTAACGTTATGATTAAAATTTTATGTAATAGAACCATATAGTAAATATTGTTTTTTCTGCACTTTTTCCCTTCGGTATTAATTTAGGCAACCTGAGCTGATTAGCAGTCGCACCAGTTGATGTCGCGATATACACTTGGGATAAGTTGTGTGAATTTCACTGCGAAATGCAGAGACGTTAGTAGTACATAAAACAACCCAACCTCCACAAACCTGAGCGAGAACAAGAAGTTGATAGGACGGTTGTGAACTACATTAGTCTTTTGTTGCTATTTTAAGGTAAACATATAATTTGATTTGTTGCAGTCATTACAACTATTATTTTAGGTTAGTTATTACACCCCCGCCCTCTCGTAGCAGTAGTGTTGTTTACGAAATTCAGAGGACAAAAAGCGAATGTCTGGCGCTTTAACCGGGTTGGTGAACACTGCGAGTCCACCTGGGGGAGTTGGAAAACCCTGATTCCAAACCAATGATGCACATGCGCTCCAGTAACCTGAGGGAACAAATGGCGTATGAATCAATTGTTAGTCACCAGCTACTATAGGACTGCATCTCACAATGCTTCACTGCCTTGTGGGTTAGACCTTTACGTCAACGGCTGGTGGTGTGGCCCCCTAAGAAAACCACCTGTTTCGGTCTGGGCACCTGGGCAGTATCACAGCCCTCGCACAAATTGAATGAAATTTGTGAGATTTGAATAGACAGTGGGAAATTACAAGTTTTGTTCCCTGGCACTGCCAGACTACTGATGATTAATCCTTTTTTACGCTTTAAACGCTTTCTATTGTTTTTACTCCCTTGACTTTCCTTACTTTTTCTTAGCTCTCTTAGATAACAGTCAGACATGGTGGTGTGCATCTAATATGCTTATGAATGGCTGACATATACTGCAACTCAGAAACTAAGCACACGACTGTGTATTAGATATTAGGTCGAATCTTACTTTTCTAGTGTCCAAGACTAAATAGAAACCATATCTACCAAATTTTTTATGAATAATTCCCCTTCAGTAAACGCCATCTGGCGCTTCGACGTCGCTATAAAGATTAATAAAGGCATGATACAAATATTTTCGGGGCATTATTGTCTCTAATCTATCCCGTTTAGCAACCTTTTGGTCTTTTTGAGTGAAATCCAGAACTATCATAATGAACGCATAGACAAATAAGAAAAACGTCAAGTCCCATCTATAGGCATTACAGAATGTAAATGCCGGACTACCATTTATGTTAACTTTACTAGTAAAACTCACCAAAAATCCCTGACCAGAATGAAGAGCAGGTAGAAAGAATGAAGATTTGAACGCATCTATGATTGGAGTATCGAAATTGAGTACAAGCTCTGGAAAGGAACAAGCTGTTTCTGTCCCACAGCTCCATACGATAGTATTCCGAGAGATATACAGCTCATTAAACAGTCCACCACACCCCCAAGTTCTCCAGAAATCAGAAGGCTTTAAAATCAATGTTGTGAACACCAATACGCTTACCTGATCACTTGGTGAGGTGCTTGATCCATTTTGCATACTATCTTCATGACAAAACTCCAATAAATACTGACATCCGAAAGGAAAAACATCAACAACCGATTTAGCTGATATCATGGTATCTGACATTTATGCGCCGAAAAGTACACAGGCGTATCACATCAGTCAGTGAACATGAGTGAATGTAGCGCAAAGCTGAAATATACTCACTGTTTCCTCGCAATTCAATGCCAGTTCCACATCATCAGAGGTAAGCATTGGAAGTTAAGCGAAAAATCCCGACCATCCTAATATCCAATATGCTGAAGATTCGATTTCGTTAGGAATAACTGTTAATGAGACTGATAAGATAGTGATACCACAGATGATCAGAATCTATATTGGAAACATCGACAAATGGAGAGTAAGTCGACTGTCGAGTTAGGGAGTTCCAATCTTAGTGATTCATTGAAAAAGTCCATAGCTGATCAATAAGTAGTTTGTTCTGAGCTTGTGAACTTGTCGGAATCTCATTGTAAATCCTCTATCTCGAGAGTCAATAAAAGTTCAATTGGTGAAAATGGTTGAGGGCGGAAACTTTCGCTTAACGGGCTTCCATGTCTAGTGGAATATCAATACCTCCAGGCAAGAACCTAGGTATATTAACGATAATGGAGGAAGAAAGAATTTGGTAAATCATAATAATATGTTATCTTTAGTCTTTGAGAATAGGTCAAGTTTCCTCTTGAAGGACTCCTGGGAAGTTGCTTGAACTAGCTCAGTTAGCAGCGAATTCCAGCATTTGACAACTCTTACGGAGTAGAAGTTGTGTCTACAGTCCGTTCAGCTATGTTAGGTCTCCAGTTTCTGGGTGTTACCCCCTAGATTAGTGTTGTGACTAAGCTTAAGAAGATGTTTAAAGGGATGACTAGAAGTGTTAACGATACCATAAGCCATAAAAAGGTCATCTCTAAGACGCCTATACTCTACGGGTAAAGGTTAAGTGATTGTATGCGCTCTTCACAAGGTTTCAATTTGAGTGGCTCGCTGCTGGATACACTATGTTTCCGTACTCTAAATGGGGACGAATAAAACTGTTGAAGATTATGTGGAAGGTTCTACCGTCAAACTGGCCAAAAATGTGCTTCAATGTTACCAGTGCGAGGTTTGCTCGAAAAGCGTTTTAATCACAGTTAGTGTACGACTTCAAGTCGTAGGGTACCAACACTCCTAAATCTTTTACGACCTGGGATACTTTTAAAGAGTTGCTTAAGTTGTAACTATAGTCTGCAACATGTCCCAGATGGACTACTTTACACTTTGAAGTACTAAAGGTAGGTCCGTTGTCGTCTGCCCAACTTTGAAGTCGAGTCAGATCCTCCTGAAGTGCCAGCATATCCTCTCGGTTGCGTATCTCTCTCTTCAAAGTTTTACATCATCCGCAAAAAGCAATAAGTCAGACGATACTTGTTGTGGAAGATCGTTGATGTACATCAAGAAGAGAAGAGGTCCTAGTATTGAGCCCTGGGGTCCCCACTAGAACATTTCATAGTCTGATATAGAGTGAAGTTAACCCTGACTTTAAAATGTCGATTATTTAGATATGAAGTCAGCCAACCAATTAATGGTGGTTTGATGCCTAATCGTTTGAGCTTATTGATAAGACGTATTTGGTTGACCCTATCAAAATGTTTTGAGAAGTCAAGGTGAATGATGCCAACCTTCCCCTTGCGATCAAGCATGGTTGTCCATCTGTCCATTGCAACCAGCAGGTTGATTATGCAAGAGTGAACCTTCCTGAAATCATGCTTTTGGGGTGAGAAGAAATTTAAGGATAATGCGTAGTCGTGTATACCATAGAGAGAAGGGCCACCGTTCGGTAGCTTGAAGGTTCGCAGCATCGATCTCTTTTGAAAATTAGCGTGATGTGAGCCAGCATTCAAGGTTCTGGTAGTTAACCTTGACTTAGCGAGTGTGAGAACACCATGCTAAGCGGTGTTGCCAGGATTGAAGCTGCTTCCCTCAGTATAGCAGAATGAACCATATCCGGACCAGGGGAAGTGCAGTTTCCTAGGTGCCACAGTTTACGGAACACCAAGTCAACGCTCAGGTTCAATTCGGAAAGTCCTTTGCAGCTGCAGAGGAAGCTTTCATCAGTGTAGTAGATGTGGGTAAGTTGAAATGTCTGAGAGTATCGTTCAGCCGAAAGATCAACGGCATCACCGTCGTTATTGGTTGGACCATTAGGACCTAGTAGTTGGGAAACTCTAATTTTGGCTTGTCGAAGAAAAGCTGCATCACAGAATAAGCTTTTCGGATTGGAGACAAATTTGTCGATAAGCTTGGTCTGGTACTGAAGCCGGAGTTCTGAATTTTAAAGCTTGCCTGATTAGCAGCTACGTGATAGTTTAGTCATCATTTCAGTGCAATTCTGGTATTATATTTACTTTTCATAAGAGTTTGATAAAGTCGGCCATGTAACATTCAAAAAAATATATATACATATATTTTATGCCGATAACGGTTTTGGGTGTCGCACAGATTATATATATATGTATATATATATATATAATAAATATATATAAAACTCGCAAAGCTTATTTTCAAAACCTAGCTTAATTTATAAATCCGCCCTGTAGAGAGCAAACTACAACATATTGTACATCGAAAAGGAACCACATTAATCATACAGTAGTTCAGCTAATACCAGGGTGCTTGATATTGTTGAATTTTTGTCATTCAGTCGATTCAGTACCAGTCCAAGAGTCCAGTTAAATTTGTGGATATCACTGTACAGACCATCGAAAATGAGCTCAAAATTAAGAGACCTCATAGTTTAAACTCAAAGTACGCCTCTGCAACATTGCATTTGTTGTTTGGCAACTGAACTTAAAATTGGGAATCAAGCAGGCAGTGGCCGAAAGAAAAGACATGTAACAACGTAGGTTGATTAGTTGTGAGTTGACCTCTAAGCATGTGTCAAAACAATAGAGCTCAAGTATCCATTCACTTCCTCATCTTCTATAGGTATTATATTTCCAATTATCTGAGATTGAATGTTGGAAAGCGTCGTGTGTTTAAACAGGTGACATCGCGCTACACTGTGTGTAGTTCTACGACATAAATAAAGACCTATTCACTAATAATCTGGTTTTTCCTATCGCCAGAACGAGGAGTACCTACCGGCACGAAAAACACCAAGGGACCGTCCATAGTTTGATATATAGTAAATTCTTTGTGAAGAACCAAGATGTAGATTAAGTCCAGATAACTATCTAGTCCTTGCTTACAGTAAATGTTAGCCTATATGTATTTGCGCCCATTATGCTCCACATTCTCCAGCGTTCGATATTTTAATAAACCTAATCACTGAATCATATAAGCGCTAATAAAGATCGTTATTGCTAATCGTAAATATAGTTGAATAACTCTTAGTGTCTACCGAGCTAGAAAGCTGATTATGATTGTTAATCAACATTACAACACAATACATGTGAACAATATTCAAATAGAATAACGAGTTGACATAAGTAAAAACCAATCGATAATGTTAAAGAGAATATGTGAATCAGTAACACGCTGCGTTTCTTTACTCAGTCTCACGAATGTGGAATTCCTGTCCAAGTCAATAATAGAACATTTATCCTTGCTATTATAGAAGTTTATTCGTAGGTTCGTTATGATTTGACCACCTTATCTATAAGGTCTAACGTGGTAGTCACATCATTGTCGATACTGACTCGTCCTACATGACAGTCAGCAATGTGATGTTAGGCGATTCTGAAAAAAAATTGGACTGGGGATGGGATAATATATTTAATGTGAATAGGAATGGGTTACATATGATGGCCACGATTATGAGTCCGATCAATGCCGTACCAATCAGTTGCTCTCGCATTCATCATCTTTTACCTTCTCCGGGTTACCTTCTCAATGTAAATATTCCCAGTAGTTATTCGTTCAGTTTCAAGGATTGAGTGGGTAGAAAAAAACACCACAGCATTTTCATTGATGATAGTAAAGAGGATGGTATTCCTAATCGTTGAACCTACTCCTCCTTTACGCTTCTGATTTCTGATGGCTTTTAGTGAAGTGAAACCCTCAACATTCTGTGCTCTTTGTCTACAAATTAAATTGGCTGAATTTCATTGATGGGGATTACATCAATGCTGGTAGAACCTACCTGTACGTCTTACTCCATTTACTTGTTGAGCGATCTGTTTGCATTTGTATAATGATACGAAGATCATCTGTAGTTTTGTGCTGCACCCAAAGTAGCATGAGCTCCATTTACTGTCGAACCTCCTGTACTCTAAAATTTGCAATTCAGATGTCATTTTCACCAGCATCTACCATTAGCTTTAGTTCTCTTCCCTTTTCTAACTTTTTCATCTTCACTAGTGTCAACTGCTTACGGACAAAAGCTCTATCCTTTCAGTTCATATGCACCCCGTAGCTTTAGGTTTCTCTCACTGAACGACTTGAATACAATCTTTAGAAGCCTGGTCTGGTTTTTTCAAGACTGTCAGGTTATCCAACCCACAAACCTATAAGGACATGTCGCAAGAAATATTTCTTCTAGTAGGCCTTCTGTGCTTCTGATTCCATGTTCAAAACGAGTGATAGGCTCAAGGCTTCTCCCTTCTTGGCTCTACATAGAGTAACTAATCTGTTACTATGATCACCCTTCGAAATCTCAAATAGTGTGAGGTTGACTAGCCTTCTTTTATGGTATTAGGTCGTTTCTTACACTTGATTTGTACCCACCCATCACATTTCACTGGAGTTTCAGTCACGGTTACGTTGCACGCTTCGTGGGATCTTGGATGATCATGAGTGACTTTGGTGGTCATGTTGTTAATTTTCTTTTTGGTAACACACCTAGCCTTGAGATATGGTTTATTGACCGTTTCCTTACTGCTGCCACTTAGAGGGCAGGGAAAAGAAGGAACCTACTTCCTTGATGTCTTATGCTTGAAAGGCTTCACTCAGGTCGCTGCTTGTTCATTTAGCTCACCTGAATCAGTCGATTTGGAGACTGCCCAAGACGACCGATTGTCAGTTTATCTGTCGATAGAGCAATAGTCATCAAGGGGCTCCACATATTGTGAATTTTAGCAGCCTTCACCTTTGCTGCAGCTCTTTTCATCCGAGCAGGATTGCTGAGACAAACAGATACAATCCAGGTTTGGTAACTGCAGGTGTCTAATTCGTACAAATCTCGTGATACCACTGATTACACTCATCTAACTGCAGACCATTATCCACAATTTATTGTTAACCTATGGTTTGACTGTTGCTCTTTGTATCACATCGAGTCATCAGACAAAGTTTAGAATAACTTTGGGGAGAAGCAAGTGAAGACAAAAATTGATAACCAGAAGGAAAATTGGGAGAGTGATATATATATATATATACGCCACATTATAAAAGTATAGATCCCCAATAATCCTGTTAAAAATGACAATAATCGTGGCATTATTTTGACTTAACCATTTAAATTACAGTAAAAACAGTAGTGTTGATGCGCGATAAACGATCAAAGCTGTAAAACTAACTCAGAAGGAAAAATACCACCTTTTATGAATAGGGCGGGTGTGGTTTAAATGAATTCTTCAAAGAGTTTTGTTGAGCGGTATGTATCATGTTTTTGATCTATCATGATTTTTACTCTTATTCAAGACTCTCACAACTGTTTCATTTTTCTCAGCTTTGCTCTCCTAGGTACTTATTATCTGACCGTAATTAAGATTTACTTTATTTAATTTTATTGTTGTATTTGATGTGATGGGAGGTGCTGGGACTGTGATACTGATACACGATATGTTGCGCAGCAACCCCACAACTGAACACTTGAACGAGAACACAAGAGTGAGCAAGAAAACATATTGGGCTACCGAATAAAATGCAGAAATACTAATTTGTATATATGTAACTCCACCCCTTAGGAAATTAATCCATATCTTGATCAGTGAGATGAACTCGCCCTCCAGGTCACTTCTGATTGCCATCCGTTGGCCTTCTCATTAGGCTACTTCTGGTTGACTTACCATAACAGCCATGGTCAGACTCGATAGTTTCAAATAAATTGAGCATCAGATAGAAAGTTAACGACACATATATTTTTGTGATAGCCCGATGTATAAAAATCCTAGTCTTGAGGTTTCGTGACTTAATGTAAGTCGCTTCTTCAGAGTCGATCAGTTACTTAAATCATCGAATATAGATATTTGATCGTATTTTGTTGGGAATGCTCATACTGACTTTCAGGTATCGAAGGTTTATTCATAAACCATTCATTTTGTCTTTTACCGAACTGTTTGTACTTGAGAAATCTTTGATTGTACTGAGAAAGCTGAGGTATTTTGTACTTCCAACATTATTTGTTTTCTTTGTTAAATTAGGACCGATCAAGTTAAGCAACAAGTTTGTGATCTGAAATAACTTAATACAAGTCACTGAAAAAGCTTTGCACACAACGCCAAAGAATGTAGCTTAGTTTATTCAGATGAAGTTTGGTTCGTTGGTTCTGCGATATTAGAATTTCATTCGTTAAAGTGACTGAACACTTATCTACTCACGATTGTTGGTTAAATAAATATAATTGAAGTGACAAAAGTTCACATGAAAGTAGAAATATATCGCACCCATCGCACTCTTGCAAGAAGTACTAGTCTGAGAAAAGTCTCAAAACTATGAAAAAGGGCTCTGAATTCAATACAATCACACTGGTCTTTGAGACAAATACGTTGATATAGGCTTAATTATCAGCCTAGCTTGGTGGTCTTATAAATTCCTACACTTGATCTCATCTTTCGTTACCTGTAAAGAACCTACTGACGTCAAAAATGCCAATAAACAGATGGAAGAAGTGTTGCAAAATAAATCGTCAAAACGTTGAGTATCGCTAACATGTGTATGAGTTACACTAAGAACATACTCTAGGAGGAATATCCTACTAGGTTTTGAAAAACCGTTTAAAGCATTTAACGTACTTTTTAGAGCTCAAGTAACAAAGTTTTCAATCTATATATACATAAGGGAAGGTTTTATTTCACTGATTTTTTGACTATCATCATGTCCTACAATTCCTGTCGTTTCACACTCAACCTTAGTCCTGATTTAGTCTACCGATCTTTATTCATTTGCAATCGCTCCTTTTACTACACTTATCGATTTGATCTCGTCTAGTAATGTTTTGAACTTATTCTACACTGCTTTTTTCTTCATTCTTCTAACTTCAAGCTTGCAGTAGTCTATAATTTCATCCAAGGACCTTCGTGACAAGGTAGAAGCTATTGATCCCAAAAAATCCAATGAACAGAGGATGACACCGCGTCTGACTGAGTGCCCTCAGCTTGGAGTAGGTCTAATAAAACCAATAAGGTTAGCACCGATTTCCGTGAATTAAGGCTTCTTAATTAGGAGACGGGTGTTCTTAGCCATCCTTGTCATCGTATAACTTGGTAGCATGATCCCCAGAATTAGGATACGACCCCTGATATTCAACGAACACAAGGAAACTTCAGCGACACCTGTTTATCAGACCATGATGACACGTTCAGAAAAACAGAAAGGTGACAGGAACATCGAAACGACTTCTGTATGTCGGACATTTTACTACCTCATTAGCTTTCTCTTTATTTACGTGTTATATAGCTTGTTGGTTGCTTTGTTAATCAAAAAGAAGAAAGCTAATTTTTTAAACGTTCCAACATATCTTTTAAGAAGATAAGAACTGAAACTGTTTGTGATACCTCATAATATATAGGGGCTTATGTACAGATGCTTCTTCAACACGGTCTGCATATTTGGGTAAAAATAAGCGTATTTGGTGCGCGCCTATATCTTTGTTACTTTTCCAAGACGACGGAAAAGGGTGAAAGGAGGTCGTTTCAAGGAACCGAGCTGATGATTATTCCACCTCATTATTAATCCCTTTACTCCTCAATGTAAGAAGAAACAACTCGACAAGGTTTCAAAGGACTGTTCCCCAATACCAAGTCCATTGGATTAAAACTTCCGGTTGATCAGCACTTCAGGTCCACACCATAACATTCAGAGGCAGCTCTGTCGGTAAATAAATTACCCGAACCAAACCTTTTTGAAGAACCTTGATAATTTTACTTATTATACCTTTTACAGAAGACGTTCGTTCAGGAGTCTGTATAAGATTGTATTTGGGTTCATCGTTCCACTCACCACTCTCGACAAATAATCAATTTCAATAAATCAATTTCCATAAATTGCTATGGGGGGAATTCAAAGTATTTGACGGACCATAAACTGTTATTGTGAATATGGTTATTTTTACAGGACTTAGACTTATTTGTTTTGCTCAAAATCTTAAGTCATTTTTCATTATCTTGCTTCTAGACCTTTCGGCGTTACATGGTTGTTATATGACAATTTGGAAATTTTGTTGCAGGAACCTAAAACCTGAAGACCAATGTATTTGAGTTGATTGCTGACGAGTTACAAATAAATTTTGGTACCAGGATAAAAATTACGTTTTCTTGTGAAGATACGACTAGTATTCTGATTTTACAACCTGCTACCAGTAGCACCTTCTATATGAGAAAGCTTTTCCCCGACCAATGGAAATCAGAAGTCAGACGAGAAGAGGTAGGGAAGATATATTTGATACGTTATCAATATATTGAGAAGCGTTTGTTCTAAGCTGGCTAGTGAACGTAGGAGCTGAGTCCCACGCTGAGTCGAAACGTGATCTGGTACGGATGCATGACCGAAAGCCTTCAGTTAAACAAGTCCACTTAAACAACGTGGTCAGCATCCAATGTCGAACACTTAGAAAGCTATTGATTTTGGGGAATTATCTACAGCTACATTTGCTATTCTAGTCGTACGCTATGGGTGGATTAATCGGCGATGCTTCAAGAACGACAAACAGCATAATCCTGAACTGACACACTTCAAATATATCTTCTAACCCCTTCATTGGTGATCGAATCGTGATTTCGGTGTAAATTGTTAACTGGGTGCCTACAACTAGGGGTATGTTCAGTGTAACTAGCACGATTATCGTAGCCATCCAAGACTTACAACTATATTTATTCTGAGGAGTTTATAGCGACTTAGTCGAAACTATCCATATAACAAAGTCTGTCTCAGTGTCGCAATCCCGTTTACTGTTTTTTTCCATTGACATTCTGGAACTGTCAGTTTTAGTGGTTCTTCCCAGATTATCAGATAAATAGACTCGAATTACTCAAAAATATTTCCAGTGTTTAATGATGACCTCATATGGGAAGAATCCCCTACATTATCATACCTTACCCCATAAGAGATACAGTTCCTACCCTACTCACCTCACCAAAAGGGTCTGAATTCTGAAAAGGACAGTACAGTAGCATTTGAAAGAACGTGAATGATCATTCGAAATAGTTGCAATCGGTATACGAACTGAGAAATCCTAGAAGCGCCCAGTTCACAATTCAATAGTCGGAAAGAAACCGGCATTTAAGTCAGAAATGAATCAGTGTGAACACTTTGAGGTATTGTATGTTGGAATTTTAAACGGGGCACCGAAACAGTTACATGAAAATCGTTAATTAGTACAAACGATACATTATGATGATGGGGTGTAAGTGCAGAAAAAACCTCTAACCAGAATAAAAAGGTTAAATCTTACTCAACCGCTAGACAAGAGGTGGTCATTTTACTTCAGGAACTAGTGATTGTACAATTCAACCGAACAAAGTTTAAACGATGAAGGCGTCAAGGTCGGTGCCTCTCAAGGCTGAGTACCTGTAGCTTATTTGAAATTTTGTTCATAATTGTCTGCTGGTCTGTAGTGGTTTTTCAGTTCGTAATCCTGCTCAAATCTCGTTTCTGCGAGTAGTCCTTCATCAATGAAGGTGGTGCCCAATAGTGGGTTCCAGGGTTCATTCTTAAACCATTCTACAGAATTCTTACCGAATATAGGGAGATATCTCCCTATTTTAGGGAAAATTTTTTCCTGGTTGGGTAACTATTGGGAAAACTGCCACAGAAAAATTTGGGGAAATAGTACAATAACCTGGAAATTTGGTCACGTCTGGGGAAATTCAGGTTCTACTCAATATTTCCCCAGAATCTTATAACACTTTGGGATGTTTCCCCGAAATTCCCACAAACTTTGGAACAAAGTACCACATTCCTTACAAATTTTGGGGAAAACCCCATAACCTACCAGAAGTTTTCTATAATTTCACCAACGCAGTTAGGTTGGGTAGTATTCTGTTAGTGTTCCTGCAGAAACTCTAATCATGAAATAAGAGGTGATTAGGCGTATAAAAACCGAATTGGTGAAAAATTTTAAGCCTACAATATCACCTGACCAACTGTCGTCTTTGGATAGCTTGCAAGTCATACATGTTGGAAATACGGAGGAATTCAAATAACATCTTCAAGCTTGACGCACAACATAGGTTTATGAACGGGATATGACGAGTTAAAAGATGCTTTTATGGTGTCAGAAACATAGGGTTCGGACCATTTAGTTCTCCAGATAGTTCGAAAATGTTCAAATAAGGATTTTTTTAGTCGCTAGAACGAGGCGCAATACGACTGTGAGCTATTATTTTTCGTGTAAACTAATTAATCATACGCATGCCTAAAATTTTCATAAAATGATGTTTTTGAGCCTTCAAATGAAGTAAGTTGGAGCATCTAGATATTTCATCTACGCTTAGTTTCATTTTGAGGAGGACAGAAGGCTGGAGGACCTCCGTTACTTCTGAAAATGGGGTCCCTCAGTTTAACCAACCTTCTGTTAAAAACTTCACCAAATGGAGATTAGGTCGACTGTCGAGTTAGGGAGTTCCAGTCTTAGTGATTCATTGAAAAAGTCCATAGTTGATCAGTAAGTAGTTTGTTCTGAGCTTGTGAACTTGTCGGAATCTCATTATAAATCCTCTATCTCCAGAGTCAAAAAAGTGAGACCCTATCAGATGCGAACTTATTATTAGACAGTTTTAGAACTGTGGTCAAGTCACCTCTAGCCTTCCTATATGACAAGCAGAATGGGTTTAGTTCAGCCGGTCTCTCGTCATACGGTAGCTCTGCGATTCCGAGAATCCAATTGTTTGTGGTTCCTTGAGCATTTTTCAACTGCTCATTGTCTTTATCAGGCTGAAGCTGACTGCTCGTGCGCAGTAGTTAAGTTTAGTACAAACGAATACTTGGCGAAGTTGAAGGTTCTATCATCTACGTGGCCAAAGGCTCTACTCATCAACCAGAGGGTTCTGGAAGTTTTGGCAGTTTTTGGGACTTGACTGACAACAACTCCTAAATCAGTGTGTGTCTGAACAACAGGTTGCTCGATATTATTCACCGGTTATGTGTCCTTACCTTGGTGACCAATATACAACATAGTACATTTGGAAGCACTTATCGGTAACGATCAAATTCTAGAACATTCAGATACTTTCTGCAGGTCATTTTGAAGCTCAAAACTAGCACCCTCACTTTCTATCTTTCCCCATATCTTGATATCCTTAGCATATAAGGAAACCGATGATTGTAGGAGACCAAGTAGGTTGTTTGCACATAAGAGGAGTAATACTGGCCCCAAAGCTGTACTCTGGGGCACTCCCCTCCAGCTAGACAACTTCGAGTCAACCCGTACACTTTAGTTGACGCCTAATCAAGAAATCGTTTATCCACATAAGCGGCTTACCTTCAATCCCGATATCATAGCTTAGACAACAGCATGTTATCTGGAATTTTTTCAAAGGCTTAAATGAAGTCGATGAAAGCTACATCCATAGGTGACTTTTGGTCTGTAAGGGCTCATCAGCCTTCTCGAGCTACTAATAATTTCATGAAACATGAATAAGCTGTTTTAAAACCGCACTGCTTTTCAGAAAGAATCAGTTTTCGTCTGGATACTTAAATACGTTTTTCGGAATGGTCTTTTCAAGAACCTTGACAATCAAACTGGTTAGGCTTACGGGTTGATTGTTCTCAGGTATTTTTTGAAGACGGGACTTATAGTGTTATTCCAGTTCTTTGATGATATACCCTGAGTTATAGATAGGTTAAACCATATGCTTAAGGGATTAACGCCATTATCACTTCTGTAGCTTCTTATTTTCCTTCGATATATGTACTGCCAAGTTTAGCAGTAATAATAAACTCCTAACCGCTTGAAAATATTTCCTGTGTTTATGGCATGCCACAATTACTTTCTTAGATGAAGTTCATTTTCTTGTGATTCAATAAGTTGCTTCTCATCTTTCATGCTCTATGTTCTGCTACATGGTATTTTTGTTGGTACAGAACTGACCTAATCTTCCCATAAATTCAACATTACAAAATATTCTTAATTAATTTTTAAGTAATACTAGGTACATGTAAGTCGGCGTTTCCAACTATTTTGAAGATGACTATTTCGAGAAATATGCTTGTTATTTTTGTTTTCCTCTTCCTCGACATCGTAACTGTGAGTATGATTCTACCATGGATGCCTTCTCTTTTAGAAACATACGAGTCTGAAAAAGTAAGTTGCATTATTTGTATATTACAAAAGGAATGGTTTTATATTTTGTCCAAGAAATATGTCCAACACATGGGTTTTGCTTTGGGTTTTCAAGAAGGTTCTACATGGGACAGAGTATTCATTGGAGGTATGTTTCACAATTTAGCAACAATATTTTCGTTTTAGGCCTTCTATCGTCATTATCATCCTTGATGCAATTTGTTTCATCTCCTGTAGCTGGGGCTTTATCAGACTATTTTGGTAGAAAGCCGATCTTAATTGTCCTTCAGGTTTGTGGGTATATATATGACTTGGCTATTGCCATCCAGAATTTTCCTGGGTAGCATAAAGACATCGTTTTAGAAAACGTCAGTAACAGTTGTGCAACTTGCGTGTAACGTGGTAAAGCCACCCAGTTTATGATGCATCAGAATATCCTGTTAAAATAACTTTAGCAGAATATATTTGTTGTACAATTGTAAATAACGACTATGGTAGAGTAGGTAGTGAAATTCGTAGATGTTTTAGTTGAATAGAATGATTTTATAATTTAGTGAACAGAGAATAGTTGGGGACAATTGAATGTATTTAATTACGAATGACAGACTATCTCACTGAATTCTGATAACCATACAACAAACAATTAATTTGCAAATAACAACCAATTGTCTCAATCTTCACTGTTTCTTCTGTAAATATCAGTTCATCTTCTCTAATTCCACTGTTCATGCATCTTCCTACCAATTGCGTTTCATTTCAGTTCTTTCCTTATCGGTCTTCTGCCGAAATACATTCCATGTCTGACCGTTGCCATATACTAATTATGTGGATATAAGTAGACCACACTACACTCGTCCCCCCTTTAAAGCATTCGTTCATGCGGTGGTTCTGTTCACCGTGCACACTTTCTTCTTGTACTGCAGTCTGTGCCAAGCTCTCTGTCAAAATGTCGAGTCTGCGGCGCGCTGACCTCCATAGCTCCGTCGACCTGCCGGGGACCAACATCCGACATCCACCCGGCACCTGGGACGTTCAACACCCGTACTCCACCGGCCTGCTGAGCCATTTACATCCGATGTCCGCCCAGCAGCCGCACGTCCCACCGCTCGTCTCCATCGACAGCACTTGCTACAGCCAACGAGGCCCCGCCACAACACTCCACTCGACGTCAACTCTAAGCACCAGACTTCCCCAACCAGCACCTCGACTCCAAGATCGCAGCGGTGTCCACAGAACAGCACCCTTCCTCCTCCTGGTTGGCAGCTGTTAAGATTCCAATCGTAGAAAAGTGGGAACAATTACTGACTAATTGTGCTTTAATGCTGTTGTTAAGTTGTGAATATGAAGTAATTTACATTGACTTACTAGCTTTTTTTAACACAGACTCTTCAAAGCTATTCTTTTAATTATGGCTGAAAAGCAAAAGATTCAATAGTGATATGACGAATGAACTAAAATATGTATCTTCAGTATACTACAATAATACGGTAATAAGACTGATCTGAGTTACAGAGTTCACAATACCACCAGACTGAATAATCGAACAACCCAACAAATCACGTACCACCAGATACCAGACTCGCGACCAAAAGCAAAGGGCCAGAGTAACATTAGACAATACTTAATTCTACAAAACTGAATGCTTTCACTCTCGTTAAGTCCAGAGTATAAATTAATAAGATGGAATAAAATCAAAAATTTAAAAGTCATAAAGCTGCACTCTTGTCTGTCCATACTCAGCAAACAATCACGCTTACCGTCCTTCGATTCTTACTTCTTTACGTCTGTTATCTTTGGTGGAGGAAAATTGGCCGCCCACCAGCATTCTCAATGCAACTCTGTCCTGGACAATCCTTTCCAGTTGTTATTCATCCTTCTCATGTCTGCTTCCCATTGCCTACACAATGTATTTCTTGGTCTTCCTATATTCCTGTTCCCTTCACGATTCCAAGTTAGCGCTCGCCTCCTGATGCAGTTTGATGATTTCCACAATGTATATCCTATCCACTTGAGACGTCTTTTTCGAATTTCCTCTTCATCTGGAATCTGGTTTGTTCTCTCACACAGTAGGCTGTTGCTGATAATATCCCGTCAACCGATCTGTAGTATCTTGCGTAGACAGTTGTTTACAAATACCTGTACTGTTTTGATGATGGTTGTGGTAGTTCTCCACGTTTCAGCTCCGTACAGCAGAACTGTGTTGACGTTCGTATTGCAGATTCCGACTTTGATGTTGTCTGACGGTTGTTTTGAGTTCCATATGTTCTACAATTGTAGGAATGTGGCCCTTACTTTTCCAATCTTCGCCTTTACGTCTGCACCAGTTCCTCCACATTCATCGATGATGCTGCTAGGATACATGAGAGTTTACACATCTTCCCAGTTATTTCTGGAGAGAATGTGGAGCGTATTTGCAGATACTTGTGTGTCTGACTTCAATGCTTCAGCTGGCATTTTGTCAGATCCTGCTGCTTTCCCACTCTTGATTAGTCTGATGGCCATCCTGATTCCTTCGATCGTTGGTTGAGTAACATCTATAGGAAGGTTTGTAGGTGCTGCTTCAATGTCCGGTGGATTCAATGGAGCCGGTTTATTCAAGAGATCTTCAAAGTGTTCTACCCATCTGTTCCCCTGTCCTTGAATTTCGGTGATTGGCTTTCCCCCTTTTTCTTTGACTGATCTCTGATTTACAATAGTTCCCTGTCAGTTTCTTCGTTGTGTCATGTAGTTGTTTCATATTTCCTTCTGTTACAGCTTTTTCCACTGTCGTTGCTAGCTCTTCCACATATTTCTATTTGTCAGCTCTAATGCTGTTCTTCGCTTGCTTGTTTGCTTCTGTGTATTCAGTTTGTGCATTGACTTTCTCTGTTCTTGTTCTACTGTTGTTAATTGCTGTCTCCTTGTTCTTCCTTTCTTGAATCTTGGCGAGGGTTTCAATGGAGATCCATTCCTTATGATAATGATTGTTGCGGCCGAGCACCTCGTGACACGTTGAAGTTAGTGCTTCTTTGACCCCTTTCCACTTGTCCACCATAGCAGTTTCTTCTTCTTTCAGTAGGTCTTGTGAGGCTTGAAATCTGTTGTTGAGAGTTATATTGAATTCGTTGAGTTTGTCAGTATGTCGAAGGAAGACTGTATTGAACCTTTGTAATGCTGTTTCTCCAGTTTTCCACTGCTTCTCCAATTTCAGTTTCATCTTGGCGACCACCAGGTGGTGATCTGAAGTTTTGTCAACTCCTCTCCTAGTTCTCACATCTTCCACTGACCTTCTGAATATTTTAGTGATGCAAACATGATCTGTCTGGTTCTCCGTGATGTGATTTGGTGAGACCCATGTAGCTTTGTGTATGCATTTTGTTTTTTGTGACCAGAGTACGGCAGCATCTCTGCCGAATTTATTCTTTTCTGTCGAGCTTGGGTCCAATGGGTTTCCCTGGTTCCGAGAACCACCAAGTTGTATCTCCTCATTTCCGTAGCTATTTGACTGGTCCTCGCGGTTTCCCACATTGTCCGAACATTCCATTTACCTATATTAATTTTTGATCTGTCTGTTAGAAGGTGCATCAGCCTCATGACTTCCGAAGAATCTTGGCTTTCATTATGAGGCGTTATAATTCTTCTTCATGAAGATCCTTCAACCCAGAGGGCAGAGTTTGAATGGTTTAATTTGTTTAATCTGGTCAGTGTTTTTTTGGCAATGTTGTTATTTACGTGATGGGGTTGTCGACCCCATGCTCAACCCTCCTCCGTTGTGTGTGCATGGGACTGGCAGTAGCTGTGGAATGGCTACAGGGGAAATAGTATTTATTTTCTGTTAGATTACGTGTTGTGTTGAAGTACGATGTAATTAGTTTTACACAATGATTATTTCTTTGTTGTATTTTTTTCAACTTTTTTATTTAACAGGTATCGCTTATAATCGTTAATGTTTTCTGGTCAGCGTTAGGTAAGTCATTTTTGTGGCTACTGATATATCGTGTATTATGTGGTGCTGCACGAGCAAATGTCGGTGTTGTATTAGCACTTGTTGGCGATATCAGCAGTGATACATTGCGTACTAAAGGAATGGCGGTTGTTGGTCTGGCTTATGGTATCGGATTCACTGTAGGACCACCATGCTCAGTTATCTTACTTAGCCGGTGGAAAGTACATACATCAACTGAATACTTAAGCTGTACGCTCGGTTCTACATGTTTGCTCCTTAATTGTATAAATCTACTAATCTTGATTTTCGCTCTGCCGAGTACGTTACAAAAGGTATGTTTTCTCATTATTTAATATCACGTTTCTGCAAATTATTCTATAACTCACGCATTTAAAAACACTATCGAAAATTTTTATTTTGAGATTAAAGTTTTAATAATTTTGTCCTTTGTAATCCCAATTAGTCGGTTGCGAAAGTTTCACATTATAATAGAAGATATGCTCCAGACAAATATCTTGAAACTGAGGGTTATGCAGATTATGCATCTTAACTAAACTAAACTAAGTTTATTATGTATTGAAAGATTCGTTATTTTCTCACGAATGACTAGGAACAACGTTTTAGTCGGAATAATAATTTATTTTAGTCTCAGCTACCTGCAACCTACGTGGTAGTGTTCATCTCATTATTAAAAGATTATTCAGTCTCCGGTGTATGGATAATTTTGTGATGGTATGAAGACTATGCAAAACTCAGTTGATCATTCAATGGTCAACATCTAAAGTATGACTTGTACTGTGCACCAACAAAATACAAAGTACTGCATTCAAGAGGCTGTACCACTCATGGTGAATTGTTGGGAGTAATCGAGATGTTTGCACATTTATACGACTGTACTGAAGGTCAGTGGAAGATGTGAGAACTAGGAGAGGAGTTGACAAAACTTCAGATCACCACCTGGTGGTCGCCAAGATGAAACTGAAATTGGAGAAGCAGTGGAAAACTGGAGAAACAGCATTACAAAGGTTCAATACAGTCTTCCTTCGACATACTGACAAACTCAACGAATTCAATATAACTCTCAACAACAGGTTTCAAGCCTCACAAGATCTACTGAAAGAAGAAGAAACTGCTATGGTGGACAAGTGGAAAGGGGTCAAAGAAGCACTAACTTCAACGTGTCACGAGGTGCTCGGCCGCAACAATCATTATCATAAGGAATGGATCTCCATTGAAACCCTCGCAAGAATTCAGAAA
>NW_017386083.1:183892-195533 GCF_000237925.1 Schistosoma mansoni | reverse complement strand
AAAAAGGGGGAAAGCCAATCACCGAAATTCAAGGACAGGGGAACAGATGGGTAGAACACTTTGAAGTTTTTTTAATAAACCGGCTCCATTGAATCCACCGGACATTGAAGCAGCACCTACAAACCTTCCTATAGATGTTACTCACCAACGATCGAAGGAATCGAATGGCCATCAGACTAATCAAGAGTGGGAAAGCAGCAGGATCTGACAAAATGCCAGCTGAAGCATTGAAGTCAGACACACAAGTATCTGCAAATACGCTCCACATTCTCTCCAGAAATAACTGGGAAGATGTGTAAACTCTCATGTATCCTAGCAGCATCATCGATGAATGTGGAGGAACTGGTGCAGACGTAAAGGCGAAGATTGGAAAAGTAAGGGCCACATTCCTACAATTGTAGAACATATGGAACTCAAAACAACCGTCAGACAACATCAAAGTCGGAATCTGCAATACGAACGTCAACACAGTTCTGCTGTACGGAGCTGAAACGTGGAGAACTACCACAACCATCATCAAAACAGTACAGGTATTTGTAAACAACTGTCTACGCAAGATACTACAGATCGGTTGACGGGATATTATCAGCAACAGCCTACTGTGTGAGAGAACAAACCAGATTCCAGATGAAGAGGAAATTCGAAAAAGACGTCTCAAGTGGATAGGATATACATTGTGGAAATCATCAAACTGCATCAGGAGGCGAGCGCTAACTTGGAATCGTGAAGGGAACAGGAATATAGGAAGACCAAGAAATACATTGTGTAGGCAATGGGAAGCAGACATGAGAAGGATGAATAACAACTGGGAAGGATTGTCCAGGACAGAGTTGCATTGAGAATGCTGGTGGGCGGCCAATGATCCTCTACTAAAGAAAGCGTGCGTAAGTAGTGTATTTGTGTGTTTTTCGTAGGTTTACTGTGGTATCTCAATATCAGTCACAAAAAGCATTCCACTTAGTTTCGTGGAATGAAATTTGATCAAAGTGTCATGTAACACAGGGGAAATAATTTCTGGGTATTTGGTTCTATTATTTCAGGGTGGAGATATCGGTCTATTAATCAATCAAGCTTTATGTTTGATAAATCCTGCGAAGTTGTTCTCACTATCTGGCACGGCGAAATGTCCTAAATGTGAGTTTAGTTTTTCATTCAACTGTGTATATTTTTTCTGGGGCTAATTCGTTTATTAATTGCTCCTAAGCGTTAGTCAGTTCGTAACCTTCAACATTAACCCGTATTTACCTAATGTCTTACGTAGATGAAAAATCTTTGCGTCATTTGGCATACTTTTGGTGCGGCTACTTGTGCTTATACTGCGGAATAGAATATACAGTACTGTTTTTGGCTAGAATTCGCTTTAATTTCTCAAGGTCAGTCAATTTCGTATAGGAGTCCTCTCATTCTCATAAACATAACTGTTGGTTTACGATGGTCAAGTGTTATTTTTTTGTTTATTTATCATGACACAAGTCGTGAGTTTGTAGGTGAATAGTTAATTATTTGCATTAGAATCGCAAACAAATTGCCATTTGCTCATACCTATTGATTCATTGTTGAATTTATTCCATATATTTTAAATAAGATAGCTTCAGACATGTTTGTTTAATAAGCTCCACTAACCAAAGCTTTTTCACCGGGTTATCCGGTTGTTGACTTTGATGATGATGAAACGTAGGGAAAAAACGAAGTTGATGGTTAGAATGAGATAAATGTTATTTTTCTCATCATCCAGCTGTTGCTAAGTCTGGAGCAGCGAAATCATGATTGGTTTCAAAGTTATTTTTTATTGGTAATAAGCTATTTATTAGTACATTTTAATTAGCTGAATGTATTTCAACCCGTTGTATTGGGATTTGTTCCTTAAATGTGAAATCCTTGTTTATAAAATTTATTTCATTTTGAAATATCTAATTTGTTAGTTAGCTCAGTATGTGTTTATACCACTTTAGTTTTTCCGACAAATTCTCTTATTGTATCTTATTTCATTTTCGTTAATTACTTTTGTTATTAGGTATCATTACCAAGTCTTAATTTGATAATTTCGAATAAATTGAGCATTGGGTAGATTGTTATAGATAAATTATATATTTGTAATATCCCAATGAGTAGAAAAATTAGATTTTCTGACGTTTCGTGACTTAGTGTAAGCCACTTCTTCAGAGAATAAATAACCAAATTAACATTAATCCAAGTTTAAATAGTACAAACGGAACAATCAAAGAATATTAGGTGATCAATCAAAAACAGGTCTGAATAAATCACTGTCACGTCATTTCATTTCGGTCAAGGTGATTCATAAGCTACATGTATGTAATTTTGTGTGTATGTATGCACTGTTAATAATGAAAACTGTGTGACCTTTATAATTACAAAGGATAGAGTTTGATTTGTAATGTAAAGGTGTGAAATTGTAAATAATATCAGACTGAGTGACTAGGATAGATGGTCCAAGTAGGCTGTATGGTAAGGCCTTCCTTTCTATTGAGAGCTGTGGGATTAAGCATTATGTGGAAGGCTTCAGCTACTCTTCTTTCTTTGTAGTTGGAAAAACCTTTCTGTAGTATTTTGATGTTTTCGAAATCAATTTGATGACTGTTGAAGATGGCGTGAACTGCTATTGCCGATTTAATTAAAGCCACTACAGCTTAACGTACATAATATGATTAAAGATACATATGACTTTAAATCAAAATTATCGGAATTAATTATTGAAAAGAATGAAGTCATGGTAAGCTTTGATGTTGTATCTTTATATGCGAGTATTCCAATTGATATATGCTTAGAATTCATTAGTGGCTTATTAGAGAATGACATTACCCTATCAGACAGATGTCCTTTAAGCATCAGTTTAATCATGAGATCATTAAAACTCTGCTTAAATTCAACTCTATTCACCTTTAACGGAACGTTATACAGACAAACAAATGGTGTAGCAATGGGTTCTCCCGTGTCCCCGATTGTGGCCAATCTTTTTATGACACACATAGAATCAAAGATTTTCTCCAACGAAATTAAACCACGAATTTGGCTCAGATATGTAGATGACACATTTGTAGTAATAAAAAAGACGCATCTAAGATCGTTTTCAAAACGGATAAATACAATTTCATCTCACATCAAATTCACAAATGAGAATGAAAATGAACATGGAGAGCTACCGTTCTTAGATTGCTTAGTGAAAAGAAATATAAATGGAGTTCTAAATTTATCCATCTACCGAAAACCCACACACTCCAATCGTTACATCGACTTCCATTCAGCACATCCTTTCAGTGCTAAAATTTCGTTAGCCTTAAATCTTGTTAGAAGAGCCAACAAGATCATCTCTTCAGAAGAGGACAAACAAAAAGAACAAAAGAATATAATTAGCATCTTACAATTTAATAATTTTCCTATGAAGATTATTAGAAGTATTTTAAAACAAGACAATTCAGTACGCAATAATAATAATAATTCGAATGAAATGCCATGGATTGGTACTTCAGTCTTACCATACCGTCATGGCACAACTGAAGAACTCACAAGGATATTAAGACAACACAGAATTAAAGTATATTACAAAACAACTAACACACTTCGAAATACTTTAGTTCGACTAAAAGAAAAAATACCATTCATGTCCACACAGAACTGCGTCTACAAATTAGGTTGTGTCGATTGTGATGCCTTCTATATTGGAGAGTCATCTCGCGAAATCTTAACTCGCGCTAAAGAACATATCAGGTACACAAAGAAACCTCCTAATAATCCTGTAGAATTAGATAGACTTCAGATTAAATCGGCAATAGCAGTTCACGCCATCTTCAACAGTCATCAAATTGATTTCGAAAACATCAAAATACTACAGAAAGGTTTTTCCAACTACAAAGAAAGAAGAGTAGCTGAAGCCTTCCACATAATGCTTAATCCCACAGCTCTCAATAGAAAGGAAGGCCTTACCATACAGCCTACTTGGACCATCTATCCTAGTCACTCAGTCTGATATTATTTACAATTTCACACCTTTACATTACAAATCAAACTCTATCCTTTGTAATTATAAAGGTCACACAGTTTTCATTATTAACAGTGCATACATACACACAAAATTACATACATGTAGCTTATGAATCACCTTGACCGAAATGAAATGACGTGACAGTGATTTATTCAGACCTGTTTTTGATTGATCACCTAATATTCTTTGATTGTTCCGTTTGTACTATTTAAACTTGGATTAATGTTAATTTGGTTATTTATTCTCTGAAGAAGTGGCTTACACTAAGTCACGAAACGTCAGAAAATCTAATTTTTCTACTCATTGGGATATTACAAATATATAATTTATCTATACTTTTGTTATTGTTACTAGCTCTGATCAAGGCAAAATGTTCGGCTTTATTGGGATAATAATGATGCTAGTTCAAGGTAAGTCGCAAAAAACATTCAAACTGAATTACTTATTAGCAAACTCATAAAGGTTTCAATTTCCTATTTGTTTACTTCATGATAAAGCTCCATATTAACGTGTTTTTTCAATTTCTAACGTCTTTGAGAGATTTTAATGAACTTATCTAGGAAATCAACAGAGCTGTGATGATCTGCATATTTTGATGGTTGGTGAGTAAATTGCTGATTTTTTTAACTGGTAGTTTTAGAAAATATTTAAGATAATCTCACTGGTTTAATTTAAAACAATACAGACTGCTTGAAGTCACTAATTTAACTAGCTTTAATAGATGTGAACAAAAGATCGACGTATGTTTGTTTGTTTAAATCGATAATCTCCTTACAATTATGTGTTTTGGTACATTCATTCAATATATTCATACACATGTACTAATTAGAGTAGTTATTACAAAAGTTTGAAAATGTTTATTATCTTACTTCTGGGACACTTTAGATATAAAACACATCGATTATTTATTTATTTATTTAGGCACATAAATATTGGTACAAGGGGCGCCAGATATATGTGTGCCGCACAAAACTTATTTGATTTGTGCGGGGGCTGTGATACTGCCCAGGTGCCCAGGCCGAAGCAGGTAATTTTCTTAGGGGGCCACACCACCAGCCGTTGACGTAAAGGTCTAACCCACAAGGCAGTGAAGCATCGTGAGGAGATGCAGTCCCATGGTAGCCGGTGACCAACAATTGGTTCATACGCCATTTGTTCCCTCAGGTTACTGGAGCGCATGTACATCATTGGTTTGGAATCAGAGTTTTCCAACTCCTCTAGGTGGACTCGCAGTGTTCACCAACCCGGTTAAAGCGCCGGACATTCGCTTTCCGTCCTCTGAATTTCGTAAACAACAGTAATGCCACGAGAAGGCAGTGATTAGAACTTCCCTGGCATAGGCTATATACGCGTGGTCATGTGAGAGCATTTGGAGAGGGAGAGTGGACTCTCCCCACTCTCAGCCGTACCAGGGCATTTGGGGGCATCGATTATATTCGCTATACAACCTCAAAATCTTTCATACTTTGAGTGTTCGCTTAATTCATTTGTATAAATACTTAGTATAGAGATAAGATATTTGAATTAGTGGTCAGAATGATACGCTACTAATACGAACAGTAAAATAGGTTCGCTTATGAAACTGTAAGCAAGTCGTGTAACTTTTAGTGCCAGAATCATCAATAATGGTCTAGAATTCCTGTCTTTTATACTTGCTACCGGTGTAACTGACTTACTTCCAGTTGACTAGCCGATTACTTTCTTCTTCTAGGTGATTCACTAACCGAATCTATACCTAAGTAAGTAGTGGTACCTATTCCCTCCAAATCACATACTTCTGAGGATCCTTACCTAGTTTCTAAGTCTTCGCGTTGCTAGACTTTCACATTTTTCTGATCAAAGGTGTAGTTGTAGTTGCCTGCGCATGCTAAAATTATCAATAACAAAATATCCTTTGACTGCTACCGGGTGTCCATAGATTGTTTTGACTTCCCCAAAATTCATTAGATGAATGGAGTAATATCGAGTCTTTTAAAATAGTTCTGAAAATCCTATTGATGAGCTTTTCTTTCTGGGTAGTGAGTCTTTCAATTTTTGTAGCACACTGGTGTGCAAACTCACTGCACATTCCAGCTGGTTTTTCAGTGATGAACCAGTAGCATGCCATTGTTTATTAGTTCGACGATAACGAGATTAAAACATATTTCAATCCATATTTTTAATAGCTTTACCAATAATCGGATTTTGATCCATATCGACCTAGAGGAATGTCAACGATATCCATTAATAGTAAGGCATGATTTCGTAATCTCCAAAATTCATCGAAATTTATACCATGTTGTGTCTGCAAGTAAGTAGCAGTATAACTTGTTTGCTCTGTCTTTATGTCATAACTTAAAAGAAAGATGACTTCAACTAAGATGATAAAAAGAATTATACCTCGTACATTTGGATTATACTAAGCATTTATTATGTGTGAATTATTCGCTAAAGTTCATCATGACTTATCTAATGTGTTGATGTTTTTTGTCTTTAGAAGGCATTGTACACGAAAAGTTAATTTATCTTGTTTTCTCCAAAACTAGGCTGCTTTATACATAGCTTCAAACTTGGTAGAGAAGACAAAGCCATAACATGGGTAAGTTCTGTTCGCATTATTTTAAAACTGAATTTCTCAGTAACTGCAGTAATGAATTTCATAAGTGGGACGAATGCAGTTAACCGGTATTAATTGTTTAGCTGTAAAATGTCAATTTTTTCTGGTTAGGACGGTTTCACTAAATAATAACTTTGCTCGTCGCTCACCTGGAGTATAGCATCAACCGTCCCCACAGATTTTGGTAAAAATTAAAAGTTTCGATAAATCATCAATCGGTATATTAATATTATTATCATTAGCTTTACTTAATATTATATTTTTGGTACAATTTAGAATTCTCAGAACAGTGTATTTCAAGAAGTTTCCATTTCTTACTTCTTGATCGATCCTGACGACAAATATTGAGTGGTCACCAGTTAGAAGTTAGCAGTCTAGTCAATAGACATCGAAATAATGTACATTCTTTTCGCTGCATATTGCCAGCAACCACGATATTTCTGATTAGACCTTTTGTAACTTGTACAACGAAAAGTTGTACACTTTTCAGAAACACCTGGATTGGTTATTCAATTAATAGCCATAATGATGTATTAAAACAAACAAAATTAGATAATTTGTTGAAATATCTAGATGGCAGGAACAGGTAACCCAGATGTTCAAGCAAGCCGCCTATATATACGCCTCTTGAATGAAATATTGGCATTATGAGACACCAGTAATAAAATCAAGGGCACAGATAACCTATAAAAACGATAACACTTGCTGTATATCCATTCGTAGTACACTTAAAATTACAGCGAATCGAACAAAATAAAGTTAATCCAAGTAATATTAAAGCCGTGCAGTGACGTATATTCATTTGTCTTTCTTATTTAAACAATTACACCCTTAATATTTGTGTCAGCAGTTATTTCGCCTCAACACGTACTTAGACACTTCAAAAAAGTGCAAGCTCTTCATCGTCCACGAACATCACTTAACATTTAAAAATAACGAACCAGGGTTATTAGTTTCTCCTGTACCCTGATTTTAGTTTTTATCTGAAAGATTTACCGCTACTAAATTCTTTCCGCCCTAATATATCCCTTTCACTGCTCAAGTTATTACGTTTTTGAAAGTCAAAGACCTGGGCTAATATACTATCATGTCAGATTTAACCTTTTGCTTTCCAGTTTTGTATAGAACTCAATCAGTTACTTTGGTAAACTATCGTTTGACCATTTGCTTCTTCTAGAAATAATCGCCACTCAATACGTCTATTTGAACTCAGTATGTCATAACCCTGTGTTTTCAGGACAAAGGCGCGTCCAAACTTAGCATTTTCCGGTTAATACTTAGGCAAAGTCTGCTTTATAAATGTTATTAGGTAACGTCACTGAATATCTAAGTATACACTCAATATGATCAACGATAAAATGGTAGTTCAGTATTTTATATGTTTTTAATGCTACCCGATTGACTCTTCTGGTCAATGATTTATATGTTATTGTGATTCGTGGATAATCTGATTTCTTTGGTGGAGGTGGAAAAACATATAAACTCCGCATCGAAATATAATAAATACTTAATTAAAGTCCACAGTAAATCACTTTTAAGCCTTTTGACTAGCGGTCATATAATTGTCATTTGCGTAATACATAGGTAAAGAGAATCAAAGAGTGGCAAAAATTTTCTCAAGTACATCTTGAACAACATCAAATATACAACACAATATTTAGTTACGTTTCGAGGTTAATGTTCAGATCGGTCCGGCTAAGAATACTATTCATAAAGTAGGTTACTGTTAAATGGTATATTAGAGATGCAGATTATAGAAACACAGCACCTGATTATGAAGATTAGCTGATCGTCTTAGTCCATATGAAGTGACAAAAATACTTTCGCAATGATTATTCACTGCCTAAACGGATCTTGAGAACAGCGAACCCGGAAGAAGCAAATCTGTTTCAGACTTGACCGTGGTTGCATTGACAGAATATTTTCCCTTCGAAAGATTTTAGAACATAGAAATTCATACCGACGCCTAAATAATCCTTTCAATTAGCTTGAAAGAGACATTCAATTGAAGTGTGTCCTAAAATAGTACGTTCACTTTCTAGACGCTCATTTCTCAAGTAAATAGCCGTGCTAGCCGGAGCCAACCGAGTCCATTGTGTTTGCAGGGCTGCCCACTTTCCTTATCTTGATTTGATTTTAGATTTTCTAGCAATCGTTTTCATCTAATTTTTTAGGGATTGATCTCTATGGAAGCTTATTTATCTATTTGGAGTACTCAGATGGTGTAGCATTGTATGGAAAGACACATCATTTTCTGAATACCATTAGTAAAATACATGTGTTTCAAACAGATTCCTCCCTCTCTCTCTCTGAACATAAAATATTGCATCATCACTGACCTCCGTCAGTAGCTACACTAAAAATACGGAGTTAATTAGTTGGGCGAACTGACCACTTCACCTAAACCGGTCTTATCGACTGTGGTGGGTAGATGCCTGATGAGATGTCACCGCGAATCCATAAAAGTCAGTAGAATTTCCACAACTTCCATTGTCCGTCTACCGACAAAAGAGCGAGTATATTACATATGAGTTCTCGCTGTAATACTCTATGACTGTAAAACAGCTCTTAAAGGTAGAAGACCTACATGAGTAGTAACTACTTGATTGTAGGTATCGTCGAACTATTGCTAGCTTATGGTGGAACAACAGAATAAGTAATGCTGTGATATTAGGCGCTGGATACTAGTAAAAAAAGAAAAAAAATCTGACATACATACTTACACAAATATTGACTGAAGATCAGACCAACACCAGAATGACGGTTTAAAGTCATTACTCTCGTATTGACACCTTGATGCCAAATAATTAACCCCTGATTTGTCAGCATCATGTCTCCTAGTTTTCATATATTTAGTAATTATAATGGACATAAAATTAGTAGGAGAATTTTCGGAAGCAATACGTCTCTTGCAATGATTGAGATATATAAAATTCACCAAGTAAATAAATTTCGTGGAATATGATATTTATTTAATTAGATGCGGAAATATAGGTACAAATGGGCACAAAAGTAAGTGATTTAAATCGTCAAGAGGGAGATAGAAAGTGAATTTACCCAGAAAATAATTAAACAAGTGAACGAGGTCAGCATATACTGGAAGAACACTTCATTTGGAAAAACACAAAATAAACGAACTTTTTCGGTTCATGCGATTTATCTCACTTTTGTGAAGAAAAAGAAGGAAGTTACATCTGGACCGTCATTGGCTTCTACTCGTATCTGATAAAGTTTGAAGCCACTGAGCTGCGATATCTCTGGGACGGAGTCGTGAAAGACCAACAGATCCTATTCCTGTATAGCCACCTTTTATACCACACCATCATATCATAAACTGACCACCTTCTTGCTGTTTCGGATCAGTTCCAGCATCACCAAATAAAGCTCGATGTAGAATTATCTGGGATCGCATTTGTAGCACATGCCTAACCTACTGAAACACATGTCTTAAGATGGCGAAACTAACTGAGTTATCATCTCTGACTAAACACACATTCCAGAGTCTAAGCATTACTAACATGGTGTTAACACTGAATGTCAGAGATCCGTCGGATACCATGACTGTAGAGTACAGTTTCCTAACATCATCAATTCGGAGAGATCAAAATTCATAAGCAAAAGGAAAAAGCGACAGATTGTAAATCTGACTTTTATAGACAACATCATCTCCAGACAACAGATCCACACCTTACTTATTTCATCCACTTACCCTTCGTGGAGGAAAATTGGCCGCCCACCAGCATTCTCAATGCAACTCTGTCCTGGACAATCCTTTCCAGTTGTTATTCATCCTTCTCATGTCTGCTTCCCATTGCCTACACAATGTATTTCTTGGTCTTCCTATATTCCTGTTCCCTTCACGATTCCAAGTTAGCGCTCGCCTCCTGATGCAGTTTGATGATTTCCACAATGTATATCCTATCCACTTGAGACGTCTTTTTCGAATTTCCTCTTCATCTGGAATCTGGTTTGTTCTCTCACACAGTAGGCTGTTGCTGATAATATCCCGTCAACCGATCTGTAGTATCTTGCGTAGACAGTTGTTTACAAATACCTGTACTGTTTTGATGATGGTTGTGGTAGTTCTCCACGTTTCAGCTCCGTACAGCAGAACTGTGTTGACGTTCGTATTGCAGATTCCGACTTTGATGTTGTCTGACGGTTGTTTTGAGTTCCATATGTTCTACAATTGTAGGAATGTGGCCCTTACTTTTCCAATCTTCGCCTTTACGTCTGCACCAGTTCCTCCACATTCATCGATGATGCTGCTAGGATACATGAGAGTTTACACATCTTCCCAGTTATTTCTGGAGAGAATGTGGAGCGTATTTGCAGATACTTGTGTGTCTGACTTCAATGCTTCAGCTGGCATTTTGTCAGATCCTGCTGCTTTCCCACTCTTGATTAGTCTGATGGCCATCCTGATTCCTTCGATCGTTGGTGGAGTAACATCCATAGGGAGGTGAACGTTTGTGTCTCTTACAATGTAAGTACTTGGAAATTGTTATTCGTAAATTAGAAGGGTCATTTGGTAGAGGTCAGAATTATTTGTAGTAGTGTGAAGTCACCACCAATATAGTACTAATATAACGGATTAGAAAGGTGTATGAATAAATGTATAGTTGGAGAATTTCGTCTTGTTATTCGAGGTAATGATGACAATACCGTTGTTGGATGTAATATGTAATAAAAGAAGTATTTACAAGGTAATTATGATAAAAACGAATCCATGTGAATCGGGAACTATGAATGTGATAAGTAAGAAAGATATAAACACAAACGTGATTGGGAGGAGGGATAAGAGGTTTTATAACATTCTGTTCAGGTATACAATAGTCCAGTCGTGGGCCAAGGTAAGCATAATGGCTAGATATACACAGAACTCCGGTTTCCTGAAGTTGATACAGATGGCTTCTGCTATTTAGAGTAGCCATAATCTAGCTCCTTTAGGTAGGTTCTTTGGGACTTGAGTTAAGACGAAAAAGCTTCATCTATATTAATATGATGTTTATTATCTACCAAGTGATAGGAAATGGCGATGTTGA
>NW_017386083.1:182095-183692 GCF_000237925.1 Schistosoma mansoni | reverse complement strand
TGCTCTCACATGGCCACGCATATATAGCCTATGCCAGGGAAGTTCTAATCACTGCCTTCTCGTGGCATTACTGTTGTTTACGAAAGTGAGAGGACGGAAAGCGAATGTCCGGCGCTTTAACCAGGTTGGTGAACACTGCGAGTCCACCTAGAGGAGTTGGAAAACCCTGATTCTAAACCAATGATGTACATGCGCTCCAGTATCCTGAGGGAACAAATGGCGTATGAATCAATTGTTGGTCACCGGCTACCATGGGACTGCATCTCCTCACGATGCTTCACTGCCTTGTGGGTTAGACTTTTACGTCAACGGCTGGTGGTGTGGCCCCCTAAGAAAATTACCTGCTTCGGTCTGGGCACCTGTGCAGTATCACAGCCCTCGCGCAAATAAATGAAATGACGCTTTCCACTGACAATGCTTTTCTCGCCCCTACTAAAAGTCAGACAATTTACACCATTATCATTTACCACGTTGCTTATTCACTCCCTTTTATTCTTAATTTGTGTATCCTTACTTTTCAGCTTATGCAGCAGCTCGCCCATGGTAGAAACCCTGTTCTATCTAAACGATCTCTAGTCACTGTCTGGTCGAAAGTGAATGCTTCTACCGAATACGTATACTGAACCAGTTTTTCTGAAACCACATACGCCGTTCAAACTGATCCACCAAATCAGAGGGAAGTCTACAAGCAACTCCAACTTCGAAACCCGAGGAGCAGGCTGGTTTTCGTTCTGGTCGAGGATGTATTGATCACATCTTCATCCTCCACCAAATGTTAGAACACTGCCATACTTATCACATGCCAACAATCGTAGTGTTTCTTGATAATAGGGCCGCTTTCGATTCGTTGGACAGGACTGTTCTCTGGGATTGTCTATTGAAGGAGGGTGTGTCTGACAAGTTTGTTAACATCTTAAAGGCCCTTTATACAAACACCATAGGCAGAGTGAGGGCATACAACCACCTCTCTCCATCGTTCCATTCAAGTAGTGAGGTTAGTCAGAGTTGCCCAATCTCACCATTCCCCTTCAACTTTCACATTGTTGACGTTCTAGAAACAACTCTGATGGATGTAGGTAAGGGTGATGTGGATCTGTTGCCTGAAGACAGACTTCTCGACCTCGAGTATGCAGATGATGTTGTCTTCCTGTGTGATGATGCGATACTGCTGTAACCTTATTTTACTTTCTTCATACTGAGTGGTGGTTCGACATAGGAAGTAGTTAGGTAACAAGTCGCCTATTATTCTCAAATAATGTTTCTACAACGTGAACATGCAGTAGAAACTTATTATTTCCAGATGTTTTGATGCGCTTTCGATCACATTAATTACCACGGGTTTGGACCTGTAAATATTTAGTGGTAGGCTATTTTCTACCTATATTTTTACAGCAGTGTATTACAGACGCATAGTTTATTATATTGGTAGCTGATAGGTTGAGCAATATGTTTAAACCTTGTCAATGGTGGCCAAAGAAAAAATCCCGCTATGGAGCTTGAATGCTCAGGTCGGGCGTCTAGGCACAGAAGAGAGTCGTTTAGGTGGTCGATGGGGACTTGTTGGTCGCAGGACAGATAACGGGGACCATCTACTGCA